>NC_050463.1:5353998-5565263 GCF_903995425.1 Onychomys torridus
ACTGAATTTGTTATGCAGTAGTCTGGCTTTGAATTCTTGACCCTCCTGCCGCTACTGCCACAGTACTGGCACAGGATGACAGGCATGTGCCATCATTACTGGTTACCCTGCTTTTTTTTTTTTTTTAGGGAAAAAAATTCTTTTCTAGAACATTCTAGAAATTTTATTCCTTGAATATTCTAGAAAAAAATATTTTTGCTTTAAAAGACTGATGTGAAAAGGGTAAACACTTCTTCAGACTTAGGGTAGGTGAGGAGCTGGTGTGCATAGGACTGTTGGGGAACCTGATTCAGCTTGCTGCCCCGACCCCTCTTCTCCTCACTACTTCTCTTCTGGGGCTTTCTCAGTGATTCCAGGAGCGAAGGGGCCCACCAGCCACGTGACAGGTGCATTCTGAGCCACGTACTCCACAGTGTGGTCAAGGGCCTCTCGGGCTCTGGCTATGCGCTCACGGGTCTGGGCCAGAACGCTGGTGGTGAGGTCCTGGAAGGACTGGATGTTGGAGAAGGTAGCCTGAAGGTCATCCACCTGGCTTCGGGCCTGCTGGGCCTGCTCCCTGACATGGCCAGGCAGGCCCTGGATACTGGCCCCCAGGGCTGCACACGTGCTCTGCAGCTGCTGGGTGATGTCCCTGAACATGCCGAGCGCCTGGACCTCCACTTGCTGGAAGAGGAGAGTGGGATGGGGTGAGGGCCAGCAGGGGGACAGTATGGGGGACAGGGATTCGGCTCCTGCAACCTTTTCAAAATAGATTTACAGGGAGACACTGGAAGATGCCTAGAATCTAGACTCGCTGGACAAAAAAGCCACCAGGAAAGACAAAAGCCAAACAGCAAAAATTAAAAAACAAAAAAACCAATATACAAACCCCAATCAAACCACAATGTGGACACTAAGAGACCAGATGTGGTGGCTGCACAGCTGTGATCTCAAAATCAAACTAAACAACTGCCCACAGTAATAATAAAAATACAAAAATTGAAAACCAAAGCCAAAATGCCTGGTGACGGTGGGTGGTGGTGCATGTCTTTACTTCCAGCACTCAGGAGGCAGAGGCAGATGGATCTCTGTGAGTTCCAGACTAGCCTTGGACTACAGAGAGTTCCGGAACAGCCATAGCTACATAGTAAGGCCCCGTCTTGAGAAACCAAGAAAAAAACAAAACAAAAGCCAAACAAAACAGAATCAGTGGTGGCGCACGCCTGTAATCCCAGTACTCGGGAGGCAGAGGCAGGTGGATCTCTGTGAGTTCGAGGCCAGCCTGGTCTACAAAGCGAGTTCCAGGACAGGCTCCAAAGCTACAGAGAAACTCTTATCTCGAAAAAACAAAAACCAAAAAAACAAAAACAAAAAAAACCAAACCCAGAATCATGTAAAGCCTGGGTTTTGTGGTAACCGGAAGTGAGGCAGGCAGGAAGCGCAGTGTGCAGAGCAGGGCATGCAGACGCGGGATCCCAGGGTCCCAGCAGTTACCTCTGGCTTAGCTGGGTCCTTTTCTGCATCTTGGGGGGTCTTCTGGTTCCAGCTGAGCCACATCTGGTGCAGCTTCTCCTGCCCCTCCCCCAGCCTCTGGTCCACACCTTGTTTCACCGATTCCATCTGCAGTGCAGAAAAAGGGGTTGGGGGCTTGTATCAAAGGGAGTCCGTGTCCCCAACGCTGGTTCCAGTGGGGCACAACAGCAACAGAGATGCTCTTCATTTACAATTTTTTTCTCTTTTTTGGCTAGCCTGGAATTCACTATGTAGACCAGGCTGGCCTCTGAGGCATGAGGCATGGGCCAAGGAGTCCCACACTTTCACTTTTCCCCTTGGGCAATGAATGCTCCACCAGTAACTACCATAAACTTCACACGCATAAGATGGAACAGTGCCTTAGATGGCCTCAGGACCCAGCAACCAGCACCCCTAGCCACCCGGGTAGAACAAGAGAGGCCCATGCCCCATGCACCCTGGAACAGACAGTCACCCTGTATTCATGTATCAAAGTCCACAACTCCGTCTCAACTGAACTTCAGCCTCTGACAGGGTTGGACAATGAATGTATCCGGTTCAGTTGTCCAGATCGTGCACTGTTACACAGCCTGAGCTGACTCATACTCATTGTATGGCGGAGGCCAGCCCAGCCCACCTCCTACTAGGTGCGATCCCAGCTCATGGAGGGAGGGGGAGCAGCAGGAAGGAGGCCCCAGCCCTGGCTACACCCGGAGGCTTACCAGGCTGAGTGCATGCGTGAGCTGCTGCAGCGCCTCGTGCGCACTCTGCCTGGCATTGCGCAGCTTGCCCAGGGAGTGCTCATAGGCGTGGTTGCGCAGTCGCTCCGACAGCGAGCCCAGCCGCACGAAGTAGCTCTGCTCCTGTCTCTGCTGCTGCAGGGAGGCCATGTCCGAGCCCTCCGGGGAAGTGGCGATCAGGGCTGCAGGCACGGAGGGCGAGAGTGGTCAGGCTCACACCTTGTTCCCTGCGCCCCTAGGGGTGTTGGGAACCTGAGGCAGGAGGCTTGCAAGTCTCTGGCAACCCGAGCTACTGGGGACCCTGTCTCAGAATAAAAAGCGAAAAGAGGGCTGACTGTGCTGCTCATTGGTAGAGCAGCTGTCTAGAGGTCCATCCCCAGGACTGGGCTGGCAAGATGGCTGGGCGGGCCAAGACGCTTGCTGCCAAGTTTGAGAAACTGAGTTCTGTCCGTGGATCCCACCGTAGGAGAGAACCGGCGACCGGAAGTTGTGCTCTGGACGCTCCACCTGCTCCTAGCACAGGTATACCTCAAATGATTAAAATGAAACGTATTTTTAAAAAAGTGAAAAGCAGAAGGTAGTGAGTGGCACAGGCTTTACGCCCAGCACTGGGGAGGAGTATTGTGGAACAGAATATTCACTGAACTATATAAAGATGTGTTGCGTTTGAGTTGCAGAATAATTGCTTAACTATGTGAAGATGTGTTGCTATTTCGCTTTGCCTGCCTAAGGCACCTGATTGGTCTAATACAAAGCTGAACAGTCAATAGCTAAGCAGGAGAGGGACAGGCAGGGCTGGTGGGCAGAGAGACTAAGGAGGAGGAGGAATCTAGGCTCAAGAGAGAAATGAGGGAGAAAGAGAGAGGCACCTTGGGCCAGCCAGCCAGGCAACCTCCAGCAGCCAGACACAGAGGAAGCAGGAAAGTAGAACATACAGAATCAAAGACAGGTAAAAAGCCCCGAGGCAAAGTGTAGATGAAGAGAAACAGGACAGTATGTAAGTTATAAGAGCTAGTGGGACAAGCCTAAATGAACTAAAGCTGAGCATTCATAATTAATAATAAGTCTCCGTGTCATGATTTGGGGGCTGGCGGTCCAAGAAAGCCTGCTACAGAGGAGACAGGATGGACCCCTGGGCTCCCCTTGACAGCCAGCCTAGCCAGGTCTGGGAGCTCCAAGTCACTGATGCCTGTCTCAAAAAACACAGGGAAGAATTGCTGGGGGTAGACAGAGGCCGTTCTGTGGCCTTGGCACATGCTCTCAGAAGCCTTTGAGACATTCAGGGACAAAGTCAAACTCTGGGGCTTTTTGTTTTGTTATTTTGAGACAACATCTCACTGTGTAGCCCAGGCTAGACTCAAACTCATAGACATATACGCCCGCCTCTGCTTCCCACGTGCTAGGATTAAAGGTGTGTGGGATCATGCCAGGCAAAATCCTATGTTTTGAAGAAAAAAAAAAAAATCCCCCCCTCCCATTTCTCCTTACACAGTGGATTTCAAAACCAAACGGCTACATTTTGGTCCAGGCCAGCTGGTTTGTAGCGGTTTTCTTGGAAGCTGGGGGCTGCATCCTGGGAAGTGAAAGGAGCCTTGTGCTTTTAGCCAAGGCAAGGGCAGGAAGCCATGGGCAGAGAGTGGTGTGACGCAGAGGGCCAGGCCCTGTGTCCCTGGGAGACAGGCAGCTAGACTGGCCTGAACTAGAAGAGGAGGAAGAGACTCAGGCTGGCCTCCAACTTCTGACACTCCCCTACCCCCTCCCCCCCCCCCGGCATCCACCTCCTGAGTGCTGGGACGACTGGTGTGTGCCACCACACCTGGCTTTGCTGTACCGGGGATAGAACCCACGGACTAGGTGAACACTTTACCTACAGCCCCAGACTGAAGCTTATTCTTGTATTTTGAGACAAGGTCTTGTGATGTAGCCCAGGTTAGCCTAGAACTTCTCCATCTCCCTTCCTCAACCTCCCAAGTGCTGGGATGACAGGTACAGGCCCCCTTGCTCAGGTTACAAAGCTAGCTCCCACATGCCTCTGCTACTCCTGGTGTTACCCACAAGCCACCTGAGTCCTACAGGACACACATCCTCACCAGGGATGCATCTGGGAGAGCAGTGGTTTAACCAAGGCTGCTCAGACAGGAGCCACCTCCACAGAGCCTCTGGTTCCTGTTTATGCATTGCACCCCACCCTCTCCCAGGCTGGAGTCTGTGTTGGGGATTGTTGAGGTGCAGCCAGGTCTCCCCCGCAGAGGGCCACTGTCGATGGGAGTGAGCACCGCTCTTTGAATGAATACGTGCCACTCAAAACCCACAGAGCTGCAGACTCATGGCCAACCTGGAGGAACTGAGACCTCTACAGATGCCTGGGTGGCGATGCATGCCTGTCTCCCCAGTACTTGGTAAGTGGAGGCAGGGGTATCATCCTTGAACCAAGAAATGGTTCGGTGGGTCTAAAGGCTTGTTGTCAAGCCTGACTGAGTTTGATTCCTGGAACCTACACGGTGGTCATACAGAATCTACCAGAGTTCCTGGAGAGCTGTGGGCAGAGAGGCGCCCTCTTGGGGGTAGTTGTGGGGAGGATGAAACACAGGCACTGAGGCCAGAGGGCCAGGGTAAGGACACTCACCCAGCTCTGCATCCGTCAGGGGCAGGCGGTTGTCCACCCAGGCCTCGGATTTTACCAGCATCGTGTCCACTCCGCTAATCACCATCTGCCCCACTCGGGAGCCCATGACCGACTGGACACCACTGGTCACCGCGGACTTGGTCATGTCCATGCTGCTTTGCACAGCCCCCCGGGTCACATCCACTGCTCCGGTCACCCGGGTGGCCACTGTGTCCTTTGCACTGGTCACTGAGTTAGATACCATTTCTTTGGCCCCAGATACTGTTGATGACACCAGTTCCTTAGTGTCTGCCAGAACCTGCAGGACGGGACACATCAGCATCCTTCCACACTAGGATCTCCCACCCAGGGAGGCCAGAGTGGGGGTCATCCTAGCCTCTGTGGTTAAGACTTCATAGCTGGGCAGTGTGGCACGCGTCTTTAATCCTGACACTGGGCAGGTAGGTGGGTTTCTGTGAACTGGATTCCAGCGTGGGCTACACAGTGGGCTACACAGTGAGTTCTGAGGCTACTATCTCTCTCTCTCTCTCTCTCTCTCTCTCTCTCTCTCTCTTTTTTGTTTTTGTTTTTGTTTTTTTGAGACAGGGTTTCTCTGTGTAGCTTTGCGCCTGTCCTGGATCTCACTCTGTAGACTAGGCTGGCCTCAAACTCACAGAGATCCGCCTGGCTCTGCCTCCTGAGTGCTGGGATTAAAGGTGTGCACTACCACCGCCTGGCCCAAGGTTACCATGCCCCCCCCTCCCAAAAAAAAAAAAAAAAAAAAAAAAAGACTTCAAAGCACAGCAACTTTCCAAATTCCAATCACACCAAGCTACGTGGTCTCAGGCAAGTCACTCAATCTCTCTGTGCCTTTAATTTTTATTTGAAGGGGTTTCCTGGCTGAACTTGTATCCTTCCCAATTAGTTAAACATTTAAAAAAAAAAAAAAAAAGGTTTGTTATTTCTATTTAACTGTGTACATCTATATAGATGTATGTTCTGTGTACAGGTGCCCCCAGAGGCCAGCTGGAGTTACAGGCAGTTGTGAGCTACCTGAAATGGGTAATGGGAACTGAACTCAGGTTCTATGGAAGAACAGCAAACACTCCTGGCCACTGAGTTAGTTCTCTAGCCTCTTAAGTAATTAGGTAAGCAAGTAAAGACATTTCTCTCTCTATCTGTGCTTGTGTGCCACAGCATATGTGTAGAGGTCAGAGGACAACACCTAGGACTCAGTTCTCTCCTACTCTGTGGGGCCTGGGGACAGAACTCAGGTCTTCGGGCTTGGCTGCAACTGCCTTTACTCAGTGAACTATCCTGGCCCTATTTATTCCTGACCTAGGGTATCCCGGGCTGGCTCCAGCCCTAAACTCACTGTGTAGCTACGGTCTAGGTTCAAATGCCATGTTGGCCACATGCTGGTCCCATGTGACTCAGAGGGTAAAAATGACCTCCCAGGACCCAGAATGTGAAATATAGCTCAGCCCCTCCCAAATGCAAAGCCCAGAGCCACAGTACAGACTTGTGGTGACATACTGTGTACCCTAATAAACTTGCCTGAGGACCAGAGGGCAGAGCCACCCACTAGATTAGACATAGAGGTCAGGTAGTGGCGGCACACACATTTAATCCCAGCACTTGAGATCTCATGCCTTTGCTTGGGAAGCACACATGCCTTTAATCTCAGCAAGTAATACGGCAGGGCAGAGAAAGGTATATAAGGCATAAAGAAACAGGACTTCACTCTCTTTAGGCTGAGGATGTCGTAGAGGTAAGAACTAGTGGCTGGCTGTCCTGCTTCTCTGATCTTTCAGCTTTCACCCTGATATCTGGCTCTGGGTTTCTTATTAAAAGACGATGTAAGATTCGAACAACCCAGGCTCTGTCCCAAGAATCTGGGGAATGTGACCCCAAACTGCTCCCTTCTATAATGGAAGGGAGCACTGTGAAGGAGGCCTCGAAGCAGAGCTATGTCTGGAGAAAAAGTGCTGGGAGAGTAGCAGAGGCCTGTCCTATTGTCCCGGGGTTGACACTATTCCTGGGCATGGCCTATAGGAGGGGCCCAGCCCACAAGAACTTGAGAATGAAGTGTCCCCACCAGAAAGTGGCTACACAGCACTTGATTCAGAGGCCAGATAGGATGAGGGCTAGCTGGAGCCCCGCCTAGAACCCCCAGTGAGGGCTGGGGGCGTGGTCAGGGTAGAGCCCCGCCTAGAATCCCCAGTGAGGGGCTGGGGCGTGGTCAGGGCGGAGCCCCGCCTAGAATCCCCCAGTGAGGGGCTGGGGGGTGGTCAGGGTGGAGCCCCGCCTAGAATTCCCCAAAGGGGCCTGGGGGCGTGGTCAACAGGGTACACAGTTTGGGCTAAGTAAGACTGTCTCAAACACACACACACACACACACACACACATTCTACTAGTTTGGATTTGGTTAATGGATGCTCTGGAGATCAGAGAGCTGAGTTTCTGGTTCAGTTAATAGCACATGGAAAAGTCCTGCTATATAAGCGTCCTCTGCCTTTTTGGGTTTAGGGTCCTTTCCAAAGGCTTACAACTCTGTTTCTAAGGGTGTGTACCCATCTAAACTGTGCATTGTGCTTGAGGGGCCAGACCAGATGAAACTGAGCCCTTTGCTCTGCGTTCGGTGGGATCCAGATGGTATTCTGACTGGATGTGGCCACCCTTCAAGACAGTGAGGACTGTCATAAGTATGTTGTGTATAAAGCTAAGACTTGGCAGGTCCTGGCAGGGCCTCAGGACAGAATCAACTGACCTAGTACATACCTTCTCAGTTGGCTGCTGGAGGATGGGCAGACTTTCCTGCAATCTGTCTAGCCCTCGGTGCGCATACTCGCTGGCCGATGCAACTGCAGGACACCAGAGAAAACACACCCACTGTAACTGCCCTTCAGAGGCGAGGAGAGCCACCCAGGGCCAGTTTCAGGGAACTGGAGTTCAGAAATGGGGGTGATTCCCTCCAAAGATAGCCATGAGAAGCATTCTCCGCACTCTGGGGTCCTCAACTCACTCTGGGGCTCCAGCTTGGACAAGATGGGCTGTGCCCCGCTGACTGCGGCCGCAGTGAGGGTCTTGACACCTTTCTCGGCCACGTCGCACAGGCTCTTCACATGGGGGTAGCTCTCCTTGGTGGAGGTGTACGCGGCACTCACCATCCCACATGTGGAGCTGATGAGAGGCAGGCTGGCCACGCGGTCCACCACGCTGGGCTGTGGAGGGCGGGAGACTGGGCTAAGAGCATGTTGGGGGAAGTGACCAGCTCTATGATGCCTGGCACAAGCAATTGGACAAGGCAGGAAGCCTGAAGGTTCCATCATGTGCTTCTGGGGGCTTACTTGTCTGAGCATGGGACTGACCTCCCAGTGAAGTGTCAGGCAGGGCGGTGACAGAGAAAACCCGCTTTTGTGAGCGCACTGGTTCACCACATACCAGGCCCTACATTCCATCCCCAACTCTAGAAACCTGGGGTGATGGCACATGATACCATTCAGCACAGGCTGAGCCTTGAGGGTTCTACTATGATTGTGGTACCCTGGGCTACGCAGTGACTTGGTCTAGACAGAGACAGAGTTGGGGAGAGACAGAAAGATGGGGTTGGGGAGGGGAGAGAAGCATGTAAAAGGAATTCAAAATCATCCTCAGTCATATAGTGAGTCTGAGGCTAGTCTGTGCTACATGAGACCCTGTATCGAAAGGAAAGGAAGAATGAAGGGCCTAGGTGTTTAATCCCCAGCACTCAGAAGGCAGAGGCAGAGGCAGAGGCAGAGGCAGAGGAATCTCTGTGAGTTCCATGCTAGCCGGGGCTACATAGTGAGATCCTGTCTCAAAACTAAAAAGGAAAAGAAGAAAAGGAAGGAAGGCAGGAAGAGGGAGGCAGACCTCTGGACTTCTCTCCTGGCCAGCCCCTCTCAGCCCCCAGAAAGATGCCACAGAGCACCCTTAGAAGCTCAGAGCTCCCTGCAGCCCAGGCCCCTTACCTGTGGGACAGGTTCTTCCACAGCAGCCTGGGCTTCAGCAGGAACATCTGTCCCATTGCTAGACATGGTCTCAGCTGTGGGCAGAAGAGACAGTCAAGTGACAGCCTGCCCCAGGAACACAGGAACACAGGAACACAGGAAGCAGAGTTGATCTATGAACCTTCAGCCCTCTCAGAGTCACGTCATCAATTCAGAAGGTCCAAGGTGGGACCTAGCTCACCGGAGCTCCTCCCCAACCCCTGACCCTTTGGTGCTGGAGAACCAACTCAGTGCTCCAGAAACACGCAGCAAAGCTCCACCCTGACCACACCCCCAGCCCCTCACTGGGGGATTCTAGGCGGGGCTCCACCCTGACCACGCCCCCAGCCCCCTCACTGGGGATTCTAGGCGGGGCTCCACCCTGACCACGCCCCAGCCCCTCATGGGGGATTCTAGGCGGGGCTCCACCCTGACCACGCCCCCAGCCCCTCATGGGGGAACTCTAGGAGGGGCTCCACCCTGACCACGCCCCTTGTGGGTCCCAACATGACAGCAGAAACAACCTAGAAGCCCAGCAGAGTGGGATTTAAAAAAAAAAAAACCTAGCACTTTTCCCCATGTGTTCAAATCAAGGGAACTCTCACAGGTCAAAACGTTCAGAGACAAAAATGTGTGAAATAGCATTCAAGATTCTTTCTCTCCTTGAAGAGTATTCCGGGGGCTGGAAAAATGGCTGAGAAGTTACAAAGCATACGTGCTCTTTCGGAGGACTTGGGTTTGAGTCCTAGCTAGCATCCAGAGCGGGGGCTCACAACCTGCAACTCCAGCTCCAGGGCATCTAAGGTCTCGATGGGCACCACACTCACATGTACACACACTAAGCACAATTAAAAATAATCACCGGGCGGTGTGGCGCACGCCTGTAATCCCAGCACTGGGGAAAAGAGGCAGGGGGATCTCTAAGTCCCAGCCCAGCCTGGTCTACAGAGTAAAACCCTGTCTCTAAATAAATAAATAAATAATAAACATAATAAGTCTTATAACGATTTATGTTTTGGTTTTGTGTGCAAGTGGTGGCCAGAGTGCAGGAGAGGGCGTCAGATCCTCTGGAGCTGGAGTTCGGTGGTATGAGGCGCCAGAAGTAAGTGCTGGGAACTGAACCCACGTCCTCGGAGGGAGCAGTAATTGCTCTAACAGCTGAGCCACCTCTCCAGCCTGATTTTGTCTTTACATAGGTGTTAGAAGATCGGGAAAATGGACAGACTAAGGACAGGTTTTGGATAAAGGATGGGGGTAGAAGGCAGGTCCTTGAATTTTAGGCCAGGTAAGTAATATCACCTATTCAAAAACCAGTTAAAAAATGGGGCTTGGGTCAGAGGGCAGAGCCAGCATGCCCCAGAACCACAGAGACCAGGATTGGTGTCACATGCCTGTCACCCCACCACTTGGGAGGAAGGTCAGGACTTCAGGGCCATCCTTGGCTACATCATGAATTCTAGGCCAGCCTGGGCTACATGAGACCTTGCTGTCTCCCCTACCCGGTTCCCTTAACTCATATTAACACTGAGTCTAAAGGTCGCCCCTAATTCAGACACTGGGGCCCCAGAAAATTCTTATGTGACAGGTCTGAATCCAGTAATTCCAGAACACTAGATCTGTTCTGGGGTGTGTGTGTATACAATGTTTATATGTGTGTGTGTGTGTATTTACAGTGTGTGTGTGTGTGTGTGTGTGTGTATACAATGTTTATATGTGTGTATGTGTGTGTTTACAGTGTGTGTGTGTGTGTGTGTGTGTGTGTGTGTATACAATGTTTGGGGTGGGTTCCAGGGAGTCTTATCACATGCTAGGCAAGCACTCACCACTGGGCCACAACCTCAGTTTCCTATTTTACTTATTATTTATCATGTGTGTTTGTGAGTGTATGCTCACCATGCTGTGCCCATGTGGAGGTCACAAGACAACCTGCAGGAGTAGATTTTATCATCCCACCAGGAGTCTCGGACATCAAACTCAGGTGCTTGCCGCCATCTCACTAGCCCCTGATCCTGACTCTGGAGCCCCCTGGGAGGAGCTCAGAGGACTCAACTCCTTGGGATGCTTGCTCGCCCTGATCTATAGCCCGGACTCTTGTGGACTGGTCGGTGGCATCTGTGGGATGCTCAATAAACCGGTCTGGCCTACCACAGCCTGACTGCTGATAACAAGGGCTGCAGCAGCTTCCGTTTGTGACAAAGGTTTCCCAACAGGAGTCAGGTGATGAGGCTCATGCCTCAGGCCTTACGAATGCCACCTAAGCCCCGTTACTAACACCTTGCCAGGTGGGCCGCAAAGTCTAGCTGACCCCTTAGAAGTCAGTCAGACACCCCTGGAGCCCCCCCACCCCAAGCAAAGCATGGCCACTGCAGATGAGCGCTTTCTGAGTTCTTGGGGTCTGTGACCTTCCTCCAGCTGACTCCAGCTGCCAGGAACTGACCCTCCCCCTCATGCTCCGCCCACAGAAAGCCAAAGAAGCCCCCAGGGTCAAAGGTTGCTGCTTGTAGCCAGGGCTTGGAAAGGGGTCAAAGGAATCTTTCTTCCTGGTTTAGTGACTTGCTGTCATCCCAGCAATACTGGTGGAGGCAGAGGGATGGCAAGTGCCACGCCACCCTAGGTTCAGAGCAGGCCCATTTCCAAAACCATTCACCAAAACAGAAACAAAAGACTGAATGTGAGAGATTCCAAGAGAGGGCGGCACCAGGCCCGGCTGGGGACAAGATCGCAGGTCATAACCTCCTGTGGAACAGGCTTGGCTTTGTGCAAGGGTCCCTCCCGCCTTCTCCCACCCCAACCCGCACTCTAGCGGCTCGGGCCAGGCTGGGCTGGAAAACCTATTTACAACCGAGGCTGCTGGGGTCGCTGCTCTGGGGGTGGCCAGCAGACCCAGTACCGGGGGAGGAGGGTGGAGCCGCGGGCCAGAAAGCATGGGACGTGCGTTTGAGCACAGCGCTAACTCTGGGGACCCAGGACGGTTGAATTCACTTCCTCGGCACTCAGAACTCGGTTCCCATCTCCAAAGGCCCAGGGTGGCCAGGCCAAGAGTTGGAAGCGCTGTAAAAGTTGCGAGCCTCGGGTCAAAGTTAGTCTCCTGTAAAAGTGGGGCTTTCTAGCATGCAGAGATTTGGGGGCCTCTGATCCTCCCAGCAAAGCCTCGTGTCTCCCTTCTCCCCGGGGGGACCCCAAGATCGACCCTGGACCACCCCCATCCCGTGCTCACCAGAGCCGTCGAGGCAGGAGAACCTCCCCTCCCAAGGCAAGCTCGGATCTGCCCGCGAGGGGCGGGGCGGCCTTGTGGATCCCGTGGGAGGGGAGGGGCTGGGAGTGACAGGACAGACGACCAATCAGAGGAGCCTATGGCTTAGCCCCGCCCACTCGCCCACCTTCCGCAGGAGACCCAGGCCAGGTTGCCGGTTGGTTGAGTCCCAGAAGCCTGAGCCCTGGATGCTGGATGGAGGGGAGAGGGGTCCTGTGTCATGTCCTTTCCTGAGAGATTTCTGGGGGCCCTGAATGAAGGCTTGCTGTCCCGCAGCCCGCCTGAGGCGCTCACCGTGCCGAGGCTCAGAGCTGCCCGCCCGTGGTTCCCGGACGTCTGGATCAAACTGTCCCTGAAGCTGCCCGCCTTCCCCAGCCTTCCTCCCCGTGGTCTGTAAGCCCAGGGCTTCACCTCCGACGGCCTCGGAGGCTGAGAAAGAGCTGAAGGTGTTTGCTGAGGGGGTGACCTATGTGCTGCTCCCCAGCCCCTCAGGTCTAGGGTAAAAATGGGCACAGGCGTTTGCAACTGCGCATGCGCGAACGTGATCCCACTCTTACTGAGGGACCTCAAATCTTTCCTGTCTTCCGCCCGGGACCTCCTTTTTCTGGTTGTCTTGATGACTGAGTTCTTCTTGCTTCCCCTGAACAATGCCGCCTTTGCAGAGGGGTGGGGAGGGATGGGGCACACTGCCGCCAGGGGGCGCCCTGCCTCCCCGACGGCGCGCCTTCCCTCTGTGCCCCCCACTCCAATGACACACTTTGCCCTGTGCCAACGATGGCGCCTTTCCCCCTGCACCCCCTGATGGCGCCCTTCCCTCTGTGACTTGGCAGGCATGTCCTAGTAACCTTGGGCCTGGCCTGTGGCTCATTGGCTGTGTATACAGGCATTCGTCAGTTATTAGACACCTACTGTATACCAAGATCCTGCAGGGCAGCCCTGGGGACATGGTCTGGATCCTCTTGGCCTGGTGGACCAGTGGGAGACAGGCCAGAGGATAGCATTAAGACTTTAGGAGGCAGCCAGGGCTACACAGTGAGTTAGTCTCAAAAACAAAACAAAACAATATTTGGGGGAGTTAAGCCCTGGGATATTTAAAAATTGTGCTACATCTATTTATTTAGTGTGTGTAGGTCAGACAGGAGCATGTGGGTGTCATTTCTCTCTGCCTTGTGGTGCCTGGGGATTGAACTCAGGTCTTCAGAATTGGCAGCAAGCCCCCTTCCTCACTGATCCATCTTGCTGGCCTCCAAGGAACTTTTACTTTGCCTCACTGACTGAGGTGATCCTCTTGCCTCAGTCTCCCCGTGTTGGAGTGACAGGCATATGCAATTGCTTCTGGCATCTTTTAATTCTAGAGGAAATTAGGGGCTGGGCCAGACTGGTCAATCAGTACACATCAAACTTGGGTTCTGTCTCCAAAACCATATCCACCAGGTGTGGTACATGCCTGTCATCCCAGCACCCTGGAGCTGGGGGCAGGGAGAATCAGGGGGGTCAGTTCAAGGGCAGCCTGTGCTACAAAGTGAGTTTGAGGCCAGCCTGGGTTACATGAGATTTGAGGCAGGAAAAATAAAGACTCTAGAGGAAAGAGAGCTTTCTGTCTGCAGTGGCTGAGTCCTGGGGTCACCATGCCCTCACTCTTTGGAGGACACCGTTAGCAGTCCTTGCTTTTACTCAGCACAGCCAGCTGCTGTCCACGTCTTCTACTCACGTGGCCTGTGTGGCCAGGGTTTTTTTTATCTTGCCCCTCACCACAGGAAGCTGGGGGACATTCAACATGCAGGCCCTGGCTGTCCCCGCCCTCCCAGGCCTCATGGCGCCAGCAGCCCGCTGTCCCTGTAGAGGCTGCGGTGGTCTTGGGGGAGGGGCACAGCTCTGAGACCCCGTGGCCCACCAGGCTGGCCTAGCTCTCCCAGGCCCTGTGGGTCATCACATCCTGGCCACTCCAGCTCCTGTGAGAGGCAGCCACTAAGTCTCCTTGGTCCCTTGTTTCTCTGGGCTCTGAGACAAACCATGCAGGCTGCCTGGTGGCTCCTGAGGTGACTTAAAAGCAAGCGGGCCAGTGGGCAGGCTTCACTTTGTAACTATCTTGGCCGGCCCAAGGGCTGTGTCCTGTGGGGCCTGTAACCCAATCCCTCCGGGACCATGGCCCTCCCAGTCCCCAGAGAGGGCAGTCTGGCTGCTGGGAGCACTGCCAGCAACCGGGACATCCTGCTATGTTGTCATGCTGGTGGGAACAGGCTGTTCCGAGGCTGCCGTCCTGGTGACCACCTTGAGACTGAATAAGTGAACATGGAGGTGTCACACTGGACCTGGGCGGGGCATCCAGCAGGAGAGGACCCTTAAGTCCCTCCTAATTGACAAGAAGGGTGGGTTTCTCTCACCAGCCCTAGATGGTGGGGGCGCTGGTCACAGCCCTGGTGACAGGGACTTGCAGTGTGGACAGTCCCTGGGCAGCAGCTGCAACCTCCTGTCACCTGCAGCTGTGTGAGTGACTTAGGTTCCTGGGAGGGGGTTTATTTTGGGGTTGGGAGCCAGGAAGAATGAGGGGCCCCTCCACGGGGGACAGGAAGCAGGATGGCCCCAGCTGCCTTCTCCCGTTGGCCCACCTGGCATGGTGGGTGCCATCAGTCACCACACAGGAAGTGTCCCCAACGCTTGCTCGTGTGGGTCACTGAGTCTCAGGGGTGGAGGGGGAAGGAGTCTCCCTGTGAAAGCTGCAGAGCTGGATAGAATGTTCCAGAAAGCCTTAGCTGGGTTGCTGATGGCAGCTGTGGCGTGAACACTGACATGGGGTCTCACATAGTCCAGGCTGGCCGACAATCCATATGTAGCTGGGAATGACCTTAAACCTCTCAGTCTCTCCAGTATTGGGACGATAGGCATGTGCCATCATGCCAAAGGCCTTGGAGATCTCTGTTTAGAGATAGATACTCAGTCCATGAGAACTTGGCCCATAGTGGCTGCTCTGCCAAGACCTTAGAGAAATCTCTGTTCCCTTCAGACTGGGTCTCATATAGCCCAGGCTAGCCTGGAGCTTGCTACACATCCTGCTATGAAGCTGAGGATGGCCTTGAACTCCTGTCCCTCCATTTCCTGAGTGCTGGGATGACACCGGGATTATCACGTATCCAGGATAGAGCCCTGGGCATTGTACATGCCAGACTAGCCCTAGACCTAACAGACAAGCAACTCAGAGTTACAATAGGCTTTTAATATTTAAAGTTCCGGCATTCAAACCAGTTGATCCTCGTTTGGTGACTCATCCGCCTGGGGGCAGTTGGCCTGGTCTTCCCTGGTGCTGGTGATGACGATGGGGAGCCGGGCTTTGACAGTTGACAAGGACCAGGGGAGGTGGATGGTAACTACAAGCTCATAGCTGGTCTGCATGAGCTCGTTCTCCTGGGAGCCATTGCTCACGGACAACACCAGTGGCAAGGTGAAGGCGCTGACCACCGTGGTGCTGTTGAAGGCCGGGATGCGAGTGTTGGCCATCTGTCGAAGCAGCTCACTGCTGTCTGCCCTCCGGCGCCGCTCAGCGTTGGGCGTGAAGCCCTCGTACTGCACGTGGGCGTAGAGGGCGAACACCACTGTCTTGATGTACTTGCCCGTGTTGTTGCGGATCTCGGACGTGAAGGTCACCTTCTCGCCCGGCACGAAGGTGTTTTTGCCCATCTGCACCTGCAGCTTCACCCAGCCCTGGCTACAGCAGCTGTAGGACACCTTCTTCTGGGCTTCCACCAACAGGGGGTTCTATAAGGGAAGAGGGCAGACCCGCTGAGGACCTATCGCCGTAGCTCCCGCGGGCTGTCGGGTACTGTGGGGGGCTTGGGACCCTGACGTCTGTCTCCTGGACTTGTGTCTCCAGCCCTAGGGACTTGGAGCACCAGGAGGCTCAGATTGGAGGATGGTTGGTTCAAAGCCAGCCTGGGCCACAGAAGGGATAGCCTGGGCTATAGAATGAGACTATTTTAAAAAGAACAAGACAAAGCTGGGTGTGGTGGCGCACGCCTTGAATCCCAGTATTCAGGAGGCAGAGGCAGGTGGATCTCTTGTGAGTTCGAGGCCAGCCTGGTCTACAAAGTGAGTTCCAGGACAGCCAGGGCTACACAGAGAAACCTTGTCTGTCTCAAGAGAAACAAGAATGCTTCTCAGAGTATTTAAGAGGTTTGCTCATTGATTTTGCCCACTTTGAAAGCATGATGTCTCAGCTCCCTTGAATGCGTAGGCATTTTTGAGTTGACACCCGGCTTTAGTCCCTTATCCCATGTATTTGTACAGTGATTTCCTGTTTTTGTCTCTATTACCACTATTATGGTCAGGGTCTCGCTGGGTGGCCTCTAACACACTGCCATCCTCCTAAGTCTTTCAAGTGCCAGGATGACAGGGGTCCACTGCTGCACCCAGTTCGTGCTAAATCGATTTTTGCAACTTTCTCAGAGGTCACAACCTGTGATTTGAACATCCCCCTGGGACAGCTCAATGGGCAAAAGCGCCTGCCTGAGTTCAGTTCCCGGGCCCCCGCACAGTGGAAGGAAAGGACCGACTCCCACAGGTGTCCTCTGAGGGTCAGGGTCTAGCCGACCTTTGACCTTCTCACACCATCTTCCGCTCTCAGCTTCTGACCCTGCACCTCTGCAGCCTTCTCAACAAGGGTCCAGCTCTCTCTGCCTGCTACATCAAGGCCCAGAGCATCCCTTTGATGAGCCCCTCCTACATGTTGAAACTTCAACTTCACGGGCGCAAGAGGGCCTCTGCAGGCATCAAGGAACCCACTGCCGTAAATGAGGACAAAGTTGGGGTTCACACACCACGGGCTTGCTCACCACACCTTCACACTGGGCTCCGTGCAGCCCCAGGGCCTTTGCACAGGCTGTACTCTCCACTTGTTGCTCCCTCACGGTTCTCCATGAGTCACCTTGGTTCCCATGCAGGCCCCAGAGAGGGTGCATGACCCACCAAGGGCACCCAGGGGGCAGGTGCTCAGGCCCTGAGCATCTCCCCTGTGGTTGGCTGGATCACAAGCTTCCTTTGCTGTGGAGATGACAACCTCTATGTGGGGACTGTGTCACTGGCCTAAGCCAGGCCCAAGTTTCTAGAAGTCTGTCTCTGTCTCTCTCAGGAGGTCCCCCATACTGTCACTTGGGCCATGAATGCTGAAGCCTGGGCATGCCGAAGGTTCTCTCAGGGACACTGAGGAAGGACCCATCCTTCTCTCTGAGTGTCCTGGGCCCTGTGGGGTGTTGGGTCTCCCTGGCTCAGCACGTTCCATGCCAGGAGCTTTCCCAGCGCAGCAGCAGCCACTTCCACCTAGACTTTTCTTTCAAATGCCCTCATTGGCTTTTGGGAGGTTTTGGGGTGCTGGTGGGGAGCTCCATTGTGAACCACACACCTGGAATGGCCCCCAACAGTCACTCATCTGCAAGATGTCCCAGGGCCAAATACCCCAGGGCGTAAAATCACAAAGTTGAGAACCACCACACCTGCTAGGCTCTTGCGTTGGTTTCAGAGTTACTTTTTTATTACATTAAAATACATATATTTTTTTAATTTTTCTGAGACAGGATTTCTCAGTGTGGTTTTGGTGCCTGTCCTGGGTCTTGCTCTGTAGACCAGGTGGCCTCAAATTCATAGAGATCTGCCTGGTTCTGCCTCCCAAGTGCTGGGATTAAAGGGGTGTGCCACCGCCGCCTGGTTTATTAAATTTTTTGATCGATTGTGTGTGTGTGTGTGTGTGTGTGTGTGTAAGGTGGTGGGGGGAGCCCAGGATTCACCATGCATAGGGAGGTCAGAGGCAACTTGTTGGAGTCAGTTCTATCCTTCTCTCTCCTAATGGGCCCTGGGGATCAAACTTAGGTCATCAAGCTTGGCAACAATCACCTCTACCTACTAAGCCCTGTTACTGCCCTTCCCCCACCCCCAGCAACCTGTTGTGAAATCACCCAGGAGCCTGGGTCAGTAGCCCTCCCCTCCCACTCCCATCTCCCGCGTACCTGGATGAAGTTCCGCTGGCGGAATTCGGAAATCCCTTGGACCAGCAAGTACAGCTTCTTCTTGGCCAGGATATGCTCCCGGCCCATGCACAGGGCCTGCACGAAATAGGAGACGTGGCCAATCTTGCTGTTGAAGGTGGACGGAAGCCTGGGAGGTAAGTTGAAATGGAAGTCAAAGGTGTGGCTGCCTGCCCTTAACCAATTATCTGTAAGCAAAACACACCGAGGCCGTGTATGAGAACCTTCCAGAACCTCGTCTGGTGAGAGAACTGGGGCTAGGACCTAACCACTGAACCATACCCCCATCTTCGTTGAGTGACAGCTAAGGATGCTGGGCCCTCCTACCCTGCCTTCTTTTCTGCTTGTTTTTTCTCTTTTATTACTTTTCTTTTTGGTTCTTCAAGACAGAGTCTCTCTGTGTAGTCCTGGCTGTCCTGGGACTTGCTCTGTAGACCAGGCTGGTCTCCTCTGCCACCTAAGTGCTGGGGTTAAAGGTGTGCGCCATCACTGCCTCCTGGCTGTTACGTTTTTATTTACTTGTTTGTGTGTGCGAGCATGTGTGTCTCCAGGCTTGGCAACAAGTGCCCTTACCCAATGAACCTTCTCTAAGCACCCCCCCCCTTTTTTTTTTTTTAAAGATAAGGTTTCTCTATGTAGCCCAGGCTGGCCTCAAACTCAGAGATCCTCCTGCCTCAGCCTCCTGAGTGCTGGGATTAAAGGCATGTACCACCACTGTCCACCTCCAAAGCTGCTATGGAAATTCCAGAGCAATTTCCGAGACATCAGAAACATTATCTGTTGTATTCAGCGTTGTAGGTTCAGCACTTAGCATACATTTGGAAAACAGTACGTGCTCAGTAAATGCCTAAGTAGCTGAATGAGTCACAGGGTATTGTGTTGCATCTTTCAGGATAAGCCTTAGCCAGCCTGGAGGTCACTATGTAGGTGACCTCCAGGTCACCCTCACTCCTGCCTCCCTCTCCAGCGCCAAGGTGACAGGTGTGCACCACCACACCTGGGTAATGTGGCGCTGGGAATCGAACCCAGAGCTCTGTGCCATAGGCTGGCTCAAAACTTTCAGCAATCCTCTTGCCTCCGCCTTCAGAGTGCTACTGTACCCAGTTAAGTATTAGCTCTTTCAGTGAAGACAACACCCCCGACACTTGGTATAATGGTGCAGAGTAAAACCCTTTCTTAAAAACAAAGTAAGGTGCTGGAAATGGCAGTTAGAGCACTGGCTGTTCTTGTTTGTTCGTTTTGTCGAGACAGGGTTTCTCTGTGTAGCTTTGGCACTTATCCTGCATCTCACTCTGTAGCCCAGGCTGGCCTCTGCCTCCTGCGTGCTGGTATCAAAGGTGTGCGCCACCACTGCCCGGCACACTGGCTGCTCTTGCAGAGGACTCAAGTTGAATTCCCAGTGCCCACTTGGCAGCTCACACCAGTTGGAACTCCAGTTCCTGGGGTCTGATGCTCTCTTCCGACCTCCTTGGGCACCAGGTACATACATGGTGCACAGACAGATACACAGACAAAATATTCATGCATATAACAAATAAATATAAAAAGTGTTAAAACCCAAACCAGGACATGATGGAGTACACTTCAACCCCAGCACTTGGGAGGCAGAGGCAGGAGGATTGCTGAAAGTTCAAGGCCAGCGTGGTCTACAGGGCAAGTTCCAGGACAGTCATTTAACATAATGAGATCCTGTCTCAAAAACAAAACAACAACAAAAAACAAAACTAAACTAAACCCCAAACTTAGAAATCCTATGAACAACTGCAACAACCCAATAACACGGTTTGGGAAGGAAACGGAGTTCCCAGTGATGATGTCCTCTCCTGAGGACTTCGAACCGCCAAGCTCTACCCACAGAACACTCTAAGTGCCCTAATGGCTGGACCTAAGAGCAAAAAGCCCAAGCTCTGAACTTGAAATCCCACCAATCCCCATCCTGAAAAGCTCCATGCCCCACCCCAAGACACTCTATATAAGCCCTGCCTCCTGTTCAGTTCCCTGCTATTTCTCGCCTGAGCAGAGGCTGCCTGCCACCTTCCTGGTTTCCCCTCCCAATAAATCTCTTTGTGAGGTTTGTTGTGCAGTGTGACTTTGTGGTATTTCTTGGCTCCCGACTGCCAGGATACCTTTCCATCTGAACTATAATGCTTACATACGTCAGAGCTGGGTTGGTAGGGTTGACAATCTGTGTACTGCCTTCTCTGTACTCCCCTCCTCCCATGTGACCCTTAGGACCTCTTCCTGGATCTCCTGGAGTCTCAGTACCAGTTCATGAATTCTAACAAGAATGATATCTTCGAGGGCCTCTCAGCCATTTGTGGGACTGAATATAATACCTCCCAGGAGTTTATTTGGGATGTCTCTGTCCTGTTTGATTCCTGAGTCTTCATATCTTCACACTGGTCATTCTTTAACATGACTTCCCTCTGCCTGTCCCTAATCCATGTCATGACACTCCTAAGGACTGTAGATTGACTAGCAGATGTGTTTGCCTTCCGGCCCCCCGGCTGCTGGTCGCATTCTTACCTTTTATTGGGAATGTCTTTGTTTTATGTACGTAATCTGCCTTATTATTGCAAATAACATCTCTGCTATAATCGCGGCTCTGTCCGATTTCTTCGTTCCACTCAACGTAACCCCTACCCACGAGCTCCACCTTCACGACAGGGTCCACGAGGGTACTGTTGAGGGTGAGGACCACCTGCCCGTCTATGTTCGAACCGGCCAGGTAGACTGCATCTTGGGGCAGCACTACCTCAATGGACTTCACCACAGTCATGGGAGGTCGGGCGGTGGGAGACACATTCTTCCCTCCCCCAGTACCACCCAGGTCCCCCTGGGCTACTCAGCTGTGGTGTCCTCTGTGATATCACTACACCCAGAGTTCCGGGAAGGGAGACAGGTTCTCTGCTAGCTCAGGCTGGCCTTGAGCTCTTTCGGTATCCAAGGATGACTTTGAATCCAGGGATGACCCTTGCTTCCTAGGACATCATAGAAAACCAAGACCCTCCAGTCTGGGCCTAGGACTCCTGGCCTGTCCCCACATCAACTCAGGAGGCCGAGGCAGGAAGCTCAAAACAGTTCAAGGCTAGCTTGGGCAAACTTGTGTGAAGTTTGGAATAAAATAAACCAGAAGGCTCGGGGGTTTATGCTTTTAATCCCAGCACTTGTGAGGCAGGAGGATGGCTGAGTTTGGGGTCAACCTGGGGCTTGTAGTGAGTAAGTTTCTGGACACTGACGCCTGAGCCAGATGTCCTGATGCTCTGTGGGATTGTTGTCTGTGGTCTGTCTTGCCCTGCCCTGTGTGATCACTTTTGTAGACAGTGACATCATGTCTGTTTTTTTTTTTTTTTTTAATGAAAATTTAAATTTATTTATTTATTTGGAGCTGAGGATCGAACCCAGGGCCTTGCGCTTGCTAGGTGAGCACTCTCCCGCTGAGCTAAATCCCCAGCCCCTAAATTTAGTTTTTGTGTGTGTGTGGGCGCATACATGTGAAGGCTGGAACTCGGAAGTCAGTTTTCGGCCACTGTTTGTGCTCAGTGATTGAGCTCATCTCCTCCGTCTTGGCAGTAGTCACCCCTGCCTGCGGAGGCCACCTTGTATGCCCTGATTTTTGATGTTAAAACGTTCTTTGATTGTTGGCATTTTTGAGGCAAGGTCTCATGCAGTCCATGCTGGCCTGGAATTCGCCATGTTACTGAAGATGACTCTGGACTCCTGGTCCTTGTGCCCCTACTTTCCAAGTGCTGGGGTACCCGGTGTGTGCCACCAGGCTGTTCAGTCTGGGAAATCCTTTGCCACACGTGTAGAGCCTACCTCACTGTGGAAGGCCCTTTCTCCCAGATCTTGGAGATGAGGGCCTGGATACGGTTGGAGGTCACAGGGAGACACTTGAGACATTTTTGGAGGGACAACCATGTAAGAGCCCCCCAAAATGGGCCAGGTGTGGTAGTGTACCACTGTTAGCCCAGAACTAGGAAAGTGGAGGCTCGAGTTAAAATCATCTTTGGACACAGAGCAAGTTGGGGCTAGCCTGGGCTATGTGGGACCCTGTTTCTAAAAACAAAAACAGTTAAACAAAAATGGGAAGTTTTCTGCGTAAGGACCTCCAAGGTAGGGAAGGCAGAGGCCAAAGTCCTTCCCCTGTTCTTTGTCCCAGCCCAGGGGCCTCCTCTGCTGCCCCACAAGCCTTCTCCACTCCCTATGTGTCCTTGGCGGTCCTCAGCCGGAAGTGCCTCTGTCCCAGCCCCCAAGTGGCCGCTGGTCACTTCCGACCTCATGGCTTGTGGTTGTACCTGGAATTGTTCTCTAGACATTATTATTTTTTTTTTTTTCTTGTTTGGTTCCTTAACCAGAATTTGCTTTACGAGAGACCCCAAATACTGGAGGGGAGGGTGTGCCTCTCATGCAGCTGGGTCCTGCAGCTCTGGCCTCTCTGGTCACCAGTTACTGCAGATGCCCAGAGCCGAGTGCCCGCCAAGAATGGTCAGAATAGAGTAGACAGGGGCGGAGGGGGCAGGGAGGCGCTGCCCGCCTGGACAGCTTGCAGAAGGCGGGAAAAAAAAAATCAGGCGGGAAAAGAAGCCCTGCGGGTGGGTAGCATGGGGGAGGCACTAGCAGCGCCCTGATGTTACTCAATGCGCTCATTGCGTCTGGGGGTGCTCAGGATATGGGATGCAGAATGTCTGGAGGAGAGGCACCCCTCAAGTTCCCCTGGGGTATATGGTCAGAGATTCGGGTCATAGATTTAAGAGGTCAAAGAGTGTCCAGCGGAAGGGGAATGGGCATGTACTGAGGTCAGGGGTCTCTCTGCGGGGGGAGGGGGAGAAGTCCCTCCCGGGATTCTTATGTGGTTTGCATGCTGGAGGACCTGGGCCTTGGTAAACTGGGCACTGCCGGTAGGGCAGGTCCGTGGCCCGCTGGGCGGGGCCGAGGGTGGCGTAGATCCCTAGTCGTGGGGACGCCCCCACTCTCTTTCTCGCTTCCCGCCACGGCGCGAGCCAATCAGGACTCAAGAGCCCGCCCCCCTCCACCCATTAGAGTGGCAGAGTCTCGCAGCAGTCCGCACACTTCTAAAAACGCCCTGAGTTTTCGCGGGAAAAAGAAAACCCCTAGCAGCTGGAAGGATCGCGCGCTGCCGAGCTCACTTAGGTCCTCTGCCACTCACGCGGCTCCCTCCTCGGTCACCCAGCCCCGGAGCCCTAACCGGAGCCAGGCACTCCAGGCCAGAGGACAGTGCGGATCGCTGCCGCGGGAGAGGTGAGTGGAAGAGCGGGCTGTGCTCCCACCGTGGCACGGCCAGGCGCAGCGCAAAACTGTAAAGAATCCTTCCCACGGGTGGCCGCGGGACCTGCTGCAGGGGGTCCGAGGTCTTCCCAGTCTCCCACGCTAAAGCCCTTTCCTGGCTAGCCGCACAACGTTGACGCCCCGGGATGGAGGAGGGGGGAACTTAGCAAACTTTCCTGCGCGTGGGATGAGATTTGCAGAGAAAGACTGCCCACGCGCGCTTCCGCATCGCGTGTAAGGGGAATGCGATTCGTATCCTCCACGCCGGGTCCTCATCTCAGGCCCCGGGTGCATACACGGTTACACCCCACAACTTGGCAAAACTTTCCCGCGCGTGGCTCCGGGCACTGCTGAGAGCCACTGCGCATGCGTGCTTCTCCGTCCGTTGTAGGGCAACCTGAGTGGCGTTCTCCACGATGAACCTGGGTTTTGACCCTCCTGAGTGCTGCTAAGTCCGCGGGAAGCGCGTGGGGTCTGGCGGGGGGGTACACGCGGCTCCGCGCCTGCGCGCGGACGCTCCTCGCGATTCAATTGTCGCGCCCGAGTCCGGTTTCGCGCGCCCAGGCCTCTCCGAGTACGTCCCGGCCAATCGCGTGCGGGGAGGGCGGGGCGTGCCACCCGGGCGGAGCCAATCAGCAGCGGGCTCTCCGGGAAGGGCGGAACTTAAACGGCGCGGCTCCGGGGGTCCGACCCTGGCGGCGGCGGAGGGTGTGGGCGTGGGCTCCGGGCCTCGGGGTCTTTAAAGCGTCATCCCAAGACGCCAGGGGCAGTGTCTCGGGGGAAGGTTAGGGAGGCCAGTCGTGCGTGGGGCCCAGGTGAGTTTCTGGCCACGAGCGCGCGCGCGGGGGGTGTCCGGGCCCGGACTGCCGGTTGCCATGGCCACGGCGGGGGGGGTGCTCCTCGCACGCGCGCAGGGGGCACTGGCCCGGAACTCGGGGGGCGTCCCGAGTGGGGTCTGTGTGTGTGCGGGGGGTCCTGCCTTCTGTGTGACCTAGTTCCCCCTCCCGGGACTTAAGAAGTTCCGGTCCGCTTCGGAGTTGGCGAGTTCTCCTTGCTGGGACTGTGGGATGAATGAATGGGTGAACGAATGAATGAGCAGCTGCGACCACTCAGCCCGACCAGTCCCTTTCTCTCGCCATGGTTATTGCTGCTTTTTTCTCCCTCCTCTTTGAAGACGTGGTGGATTGTCTTGGATCGCCCAGGATGTCTTTCGTCCACGCTCAAGTGTCCCCACTCACTGGCCATTAAAACATTCAGCGTGTGATTTATGCCACTTGGTTCTCTACGGGGCGGTCTGGCCGAGTACAGGGGCCAGGACGCCAGGAGGTTGATCCTGGGAGCTGCTTTCTTGCTCAACTAGATGTAAAGAAAGCTACTGGGGTGAGGGTCTGCCACTTCCCGACCTGCTGGCCGGCACAGTGACCCGAGTCTCCCTTTCTCTTTCTCCCTGCCCCTCCAGCATATTGGCACCATGTGGATCCAGGTCCGAACCATGGATGGGAAGGAGACCCACACCGTGGACTCTCTGTCCAGGTTGACCAAAGTGCAGGAGCTGAGGAAAAAGATTGCGGAGCTGTTTCACGTGGAACCTCAGCTGCAGAGACTCTTTTACAGAGGCAAACAGGTAAGCTAACCACCGCAGCTTTCTGTCCGCCCACTGGGCTTTGTTTCAGGCACCCTGCCTCTCAAAGCCACCAAGTGATAGTACCCCTCCACACACACTTACTCCCTCCCTTGTTAGTGACTTCAGATGCTGGGGGGAGGGTGAACAAAGGCAGGCCTCTGAACCGGCTGTGGCTGGCCTCTGCGCTGCAAAGCTTGCTACCTTTTTAATTATCCTTTAAAGTCTTCTAAATCATGTTTCGTAAGGAGAAAGTTTGAAGTGGCCAACAGAGGGCTCAAGGGGGCTGCGGATTAGTTTTTCCAACAGTCTTCACGTGGTGGCCGTGAGAGGGGACCAGGTTTTCTTTTTGAAATTCACCCTGATCGCCCACAGCTTGCTCCCATGAAACATCAAACCCCCTGAGGATCCACTTTACTCACGAATTAGGAATTTCTTTGCTTAGGTTTATGGGGAAAATGGGGCTAGTGGCCCTTATGGGGGGTAGCTCCCTTGTTGCACCTCTCTATCCCATCTCTCCAGCTCTCTGCGGCCTTTAAAATGGCCATCTCTGCAGCCCAGCTGCCCACGCTTGGGACTTTTTATCGTTGGCACCTGGCTGGGCTTTTTCTTCACTGATGTCTTGAGGTGCTGAGAGAGCATGTGCTGGCATTGGGGTCTCTGGTGTGGGGTACGTGCTTGCAAGGGACCGTTTGGAGTTGGGTGCACTGCACTAGCAGGGAAGGGTGCTAATTAGCTCCGAAGTCCCTACTTCATGGCCTATACCCACTCTTGTGGTTGGGCAGGGTATTGCTGCCCTCTGGTGTCCCGGTCCGATGGCTCATTTCTTCAGCTAGCTGTGCCCAGGTGATGGCAGTGTGGCTGTGATCCCCTTCCCCCTTTCCCAGTCATGGGGTGTTCTTGGTGCAGCTGGGTGGGGTGTGGGCACCGTGTCCGGTTGCCTGCCATGACATGTCGTTTCATTCGGTACCCGGCTTGTCAGTGTAGCGGTGTCTCTGGGGAGCTGTAGCTGGTCAGGTTTACATCAGGTTGGCACGACAGACTTTATTGGCCTTACCCACTGCAGAGATTCAACACTGTCCCCTCGGCTTTCCACTGGCTCCTCTGCCTTCTGTCAAGTCACTGGGCTCACTCACTTCCGGGGCCATCTCAGACTGGTGGAAATGCTTGTCCAGGTTCTTGCTGAGCAGTGTTAGGCTTTTCTTGAGAGACAGGGTTTCACATAGCCCTGGCTGGCCTCGAACTTGATCCACCTGCCTCTGCCTCCCCGAGGGTGCCCAACTGCAGCCCACGCGACTGCCTGACTCTTTCCTAGCTCCCTCCATGCGGCAGCTTTTTCAGGGAGCAGGCGGTGGCTTCCGGTTTTCTGATGTAACTTCCCTAGCTGCTGCAGCTACTGGGGACACAGCAGGCCATGGGGAGGGAGCAAGGGCTGGGAGGTGGGACAAGCAGAGGGCTGGAGAAAGGCTGCTTTTCTGGTGGTTGACAGCAACAGAAACCATGCAAACAGGCCCTTCTTACAGAAGGTTCTAGAATGTTCATGGTGCGCTGGCTTTTTCCTTGTTTCTTGTGGCCCAGCTGCCTGGGTCCATTGATACTTCAAAGCTAAAAGGAGCAGGCTGGTGTCAGAGAGTTGGTGTGTGCTTGCCCCTCGTCTCTGAGCAGGATGGCAGGTATGTGGGAGGGGACTCTGGCCATCCTCCCTGCCAGGGCAAAGTGAGATGTGTTTGGTTGACCTGTTTTTGTTATCTTAAAAACCACCTGTGGAAATAGCCTTCAATGTGCCCAGTACATGCAAGCTTTAATGTCACCAAGTCCCTTGCCTTTCCTGGGACAGCTAACTTTCACGTCCCAAATAACACACATGGCTGACAGGTTGTCACTGCATGTGGTGATGTGTGATGGGTTCAGCGGGTCCTGGCTTGGTGATGAAGGCACCAAAAATCAACCAAGGGTCCCCACAGGGCATGCAGGTGTCTCCATTGCCAGGCTCCCCACTGTTAGGACAGTCTCCAGACATCACCAAGGAGTCCCTCGGGATGCTTCTCTCCCTTCACATCAGCTGGTCTCATGGGTGATTGATGTCAGCCATGCTGAGATTGTTGGTCCAGCACTGGCCTCACGTCAAAGCCTAGAGACCCCAGGACCCTGTAACCCTGCCATGCCAGCACTGGGCCAGTCTTCTCTGCCTGTGGAGTCCAGGGTCAGTCTGGGCTACATGAAACCTTGTCCCCTCAAAAAAAAAAAAAAAAAAAAAAGTGTCTGGAACAGTGGCTGGGCCAAGGCCTGTCCAGGCTATGGTGATTCAGCATGGCAGTGGCCCCAGAGCCATTGCCTTGCAAGAGTGATTTGAAAGGCACCACCCAGGATCATGTGACAATCAAGTAAGGCAAGGCCTTTACCCCCTTCCCTGGAGGCACAGCAGATCTTCCAATAGTTGTGGACAAAGCCACCAGACATGCTGAGTAAGTAGATGGGCCGCAGCTCCTGTTACCCCAGTTACTCAGGAGGCTGAGGCAGGGTCTCAGCTGCCTTGTCTGAAAATGGTATTTGTTGATTATTTTAGTTTATTGTGCACAGATGCACCGTGTGTGTGTGTGGGGGGGGACGGGTGGAGGTCCGAGGACAGCATTGAGGGTCGCGGTTTTTCGAGGGCTCCGGGGATCAGACTCGCAGGGCAAGTGCCTTCTCACCTGCTGGGCTGTCTCACTAGCCTTTATTTACTTTGAAGGGTCCCATGTAGCCTAGGCTGTAGTCAAATCCACAATGTAGCCAAGGATAACCCTGAGGTACTTGTTTTCTCTTAAGATGGGACGACAGCATGTGTTATATTATTAGCACCTGGTTTATATAGTGCTGAGGATGGAGCCCAGGGCCTTGGGCACACAGCTGTGCACTTAGCCCTACCCTGGGTAATTTCAGTCTTAGAAATAAGCAGGAGGTATGCGTGACTGAGTACTGGACTCAGTTATTGTTGAGGTCATTAAGCTGGACCTTAAAGCTTTTACAGTGTCCTGTTCCTTGTGACAGATGGCCCCAAGGTGACCAGAACCTGGCTACTGTGCTTCTTGAGTTTCCTAGCCAGCCACTTTGCAAGTGGGATATGAGTTGGGGGCACTGCTCCCACCCCTAGCCCTAGTCACATGCCAGTGCAGGCTTCTACCTGCCTCCCATGGGGCTCTCCCAGATAGAGCAGCCAGAAGCTGCCCAACCGGCCTTGTGAGTTAGTTCTAGCGAAAACTGCAGGGTGGGCCTGCCCAAGCCGGTGCCAGCCATACCCTGTCCTGCACGTTGAATGGGGACTGTGGCCATGGTGGGGCAGCCTGATGGGCTGCTAGATAACAGAACTGGTGGGGTGGCTTGTATGGTCTGGTTACCCACCCTGCTGGCCCTACCTTCTGGCCGTCCCAGCACTGACTATCAGCCCCTGGGCCCATCAACTACCGCATTTTGCTTTGTATTTGAGAACTTTTTGGGCATGTGCGTGTATCTGTGTGTGACATTGTATGCACATGGATGTCAGGTGCCCTCAGTTACCTAGCTGTTCTCCTCTTCATGGCTGAGTAGTGTTCTCCCATGTGGATGGCACACGGCAGTGCTTGGCCATCTGTGGAAGGGCTTGTACACTGTGGGCACGGTGAGTGTTGGCTGACAGTGTGGTGGAGTGTGGTCCTGGCAGAATGCTGACCACATTGTCCCCCAAGCTCTCTATTCCTTTAGACTGCAATTCTTGTAGAGTCCCTTTCCAGCATGCAGACAGAGCTCCTGAAGAGAGTCCCTTTCCCACCGAGTCTGATCCCTGTTCCTGCTGGTCGAGTCGGGAAGGCCGAGTGGGGAAGGCCCGGTCTGTTCCCGCGGGCCGGGTCTGTTCCCGCTGGCCTGGCGGGTCTGTTCCCGCTGGAGAGTCTGTTCCCGTGGGCCTGGTCTGTTCCCGAGGGCCTGGTTTGTTCCCGCTGGCCTGGCCTGGTCTGTTCCCACGGGCCTGGCGGGTCTGTTCCCGCTGGCCTGGCCTGGTCTGTTCCCACTGGCCTGGCTGGTCTGTTCCCGCGGGCCTGGTCTGTTCCCGAGGGCTGGGTCTTCCCATTGCGTTTGTTCCCGCCTCCCGCCAAGTCTCTTCCCTCAGTCTTATTCCCGAGGACTCCCACAGAGCTGGTTCCCTGAAGGGCAGACAGACCTATTCTGTAGTGTGTCCCTCTCTTGAATGTAGAGTTTGTACTAGGAATCGCTTGCTGTTCCCACAGTCCTGTTCTACACTAGGAGTCCCAGGCCTATTGTTACTGTAGTAGGCCACATGGGCCTGCAAGCCTTTCTCTCACGTGCCCTCCCCATTAGACCCCAGAGATCTGGAGGCTCTAATTCACTGCAACCCAAGAGCCACTACTAGTGGATGTGGCTGTCACAAAGGAGGTACCTTTAGCATATAGTGGGGAAAGGAGCCCATGATGAGGTGTGGCATGAAGGAAGTTCTATGAGGCCACAGATGACTCCTTGGGCCCCTAGCTCTTGGCCACCTGCTGCTCAGGAGCAGCCTTGGGGAGATTGGAGGAAAGCCTTAAAGGATTCTGGGGACTGTGTTGTGGGTTCTCCCTGGTTGTCCCTGGACACAGGCTTCAGTCTGTCCTTGTGGGGCCTCCTGGGTCCTACAATGTGCTAGCCATTGCACACACCTCTCCTGGGAACACCACTCAGCAACACAAACAGTGGCTTAATGGCCCTTCTGCCTGCCTTTCCAGCCTTTGGGAGGTGGAGGAAGAGGACCAGGCCTTGGGCTATGTGAGACCCCCCTGGACCCTAACCCCACTTAGTATTAATTCAGCAAGTCTTCCTGGAAGGGAGACCCCTGGACATCCCTGGCATGGAGGGTTGTGTCGCTTATGCCATGGCCTTCTGTGGGTGCTCCGTGTTTGCCCGTCCAGGAGTAGCCGGGAGAGCCTAGGCATGGGGCAGGGCATTGGCTGGCCATGTATTCTCCATCTACCCCTGCCCCATGCAGGCCTTCGTGGAAGACAGTGTGCTTTGGGTTTCTCCACAGATGGAGGATGGCCACACACTCTTCGATTATGATGTGCGCCTCAATGACACGATCCAGCTGCTGGTGCGCCAGAGTCTGGCACTACCTCCCAGTACTAAGGAACGGGATTCGGAGCTCTCTGACTCTGACTCTGGCTATGGTGTGGGCCAGAGTGAGTCAGACAAGTCGTCCACGCATGGTGAAGGGGCTGCTGAAGGGGACGACAAGACTGTGTGGGAGGACACGGAACTGGGGCTGTATAAGGTGAGGTTCCCTGTGGCTGTGGAGGTGTGACACGGGCTTTCTGGATTTGCCCCCAACTCAGATTCTGCCCACCCTGACAATGCCTGAGCCTCCCTGCCCCTCATCACAATGAGAGCCACACAAGGTCTCTTGGGAGGGACTCCTTGGTGACCCAGAGCCACTGTAGCCGGTACCTGCAGGTGTCACCTCTACAGCTGGCACAGTACCTGCCATTTGAACTCTCTCCAGGGAGTTTTGCCAAGATTGAAATGTCTGTGCATTTGACAAACTGGAGGTTCAGCCTCCCTGGGAATCCCAGCCTGTGTGGTTGAGGCTGAGCAGCCCCATAAGACCCACCTTTTGCTCCATGACCACATTGCTCTTAATCCACCTGCTGGTATCTGGTTTGTGGAGGTGTGACTTCTTACCCAGGATCCTGGTCTGGAGCGTGGAGGCATGGGATGTGGCTCAGCACCTGGAGCCCGCCCTCCATGTGGTCCCTGCTTAGTTGCTGTCAACAAACCTCTGGAGATAATCACAACCATCAGAGCAAAGTCTCCTGAGAGGGTGTTAGTGACCTGAGTCTCCTTCACAATAGTCCAGTCCCATCCACTGTCCACAGTGCTGAGGTTTCTTCCAGGTGGAGCATGGGGGCTCACACCTACCATCTCTACTCTGGAGGCTGAAGTAGCACGCTTGTTTGTGTGAGGCTAACCTGGGCTATGGAGTGAGACCTGTAGGCATAGCTGGGGGCAGACACACTTGCCTGGCATGTGTGGCCTTGTGATCTCTGCCTCACAACCCATAATCCTTGACCCTGGTCCTGCCCTGCTGCCGGGTCCCCTGAGCCTCCTTGCTTCCTGTAGGTTAACGAGTATGTGGACGTGCGCGACAGCACCTTGGGTGCGTGGTTTGAGGCCCAGGTGGTCCAGGTACAGAAAAGAGCCCCGTCCCAGGAGGAGCCCTGCAGCTCCAGTGCCACCATGACCCCAGATGATGACATCATGTATCACATCAAATATGATGAGTGAGTGCCATTGTGAGCTTGGTCCTGTCTCCAGTGCTGTCCAGAGCCCCTGCGCTACACTCTGCAAGTGACTGCTGCCAGGGGACAAGAGTGGAGAAGCCACAGAAGGCTACTCTTGGCCCATCCTCGGCACCCTGTTTCCATTTGAGGCTAGAGGAAGGGCCCTCTTTGCCTAGGAGCCCAGCTGTGAGCTGCCCTGCCTTGATCAGTTTTGTTCAGTCTGTGAGGACATGGGGATCTCTTGAGATCGTCCTTGGTCCCAGCCATCTCACCTCAGGTTTCAGTCCCTGGGGCAGCAGAGCATCTCAGGTCCAGGTTCCACATGGTGACATGGCTGGTGATGAGGCCTCAGGCAGGCAGTTAAGCCATGTACATCTGTGTCCTTGGGTCTGGGAGGTCACAGCACTTCTTTGTCAGGCCAGCATCCCATAGGTGGAGGAGGCCCCTGCCCATGGGCCTTTGCTGAACTGTTTTCCTCTCCTGGTTATGCTGGGTTTTTGGCGTCAGCCCTTGACTAGAGGAAGGGTGCTATCATTTCTGCACATGGCCTGGGTGGCTCACTCACCTGCCTGGGACAGTTCCCCAGGGCTGTGGATGGTGCAGATCCCAGTAGGATGTATAAGCTGACATCTTATTGTGATTTCCATGTTACAGTTCTGGGTTCACTGGAGGCTCTCTGCTTGCTGTTGATAAAGCTTCATTGAAATAGTTAGTCATTTAGTGTGGAAGTCCTTTGTGAAGGTGCTTGCCGAACTGAGTTCTGTGACGGACCTGAAAGGGAATGAATGAATCTGAGGTGGTGTAGCTCAAAGCTGCCTAGAAAGCTCACCTCAAGAGCAGTCTAGTATCTTATCTAAATGCCTCCCTCCACACATGGAGGTCACGCTATGATTGTGGAGAAACATCTACTTTCCCTTCCCATAGTGTCCCAAAAGTCCTTCCCAGACCAGCTGTCCCAAGCTGCCCTGACTTCGCATTCCTGGGCACATGGGCATCTCACCATGGTGTCTGTTGTTATCTGTGCCACATGCTTCCTTCTGTCTGTCACTTCTGAGAACCCAGAACTGTTCCTGCTCCATCAGGCCCACCTGGCTGCAAAAGCCTTACTTCCAGATTGCCATCCCCCAGGTTCCTGGGATGGGGACGAGCCACTTTGGGAGATCGTATCTGTCCACATGTCCCACATACCTGGCCCACCGGCATAGATGGCCAGGGTCGCCCAGAATATGATTCCCCATGCTACCACATTTCTGGGCCTGGATCTGAGGCTGGGCCTTTGCTTGCAGTTACCCAGAGAGCGGAGTGGAAGTCATCAAAGCCAAGGACATCCGTGCTCGTGCCCGCACTGTGATCCCGTGGGAGGACCTGGAGATCGGCCAGGTGGTAATGGTCAACTACAATGTGGACTACCCCAGGAAACGTGGCTTCTGGTATGACGTGGAGATATGTAGGAAGCGGCAAACCAGGACAGCGCGTGAGCTGTATGGCAACATCATGCTCGTGTGAGTGGCCTGCCTGGACAGGGACCCTGATGTCCTCCCTTCTCACACTGGGCCGTCCCTGGCCTCGTCTGGCTCACTGGCCCTCAGACTCGGCTTTCTGGAGGCTTCTGTGTGTTTGTCCATGTTGTCCCACACTGGGAAGGTGTGGGACTGAGTGGTTCTAGGAAGCCTGCCAGCCTGACTTAGCCTTGTGGGTGCATGGGGACTTCCAAGGGGCCAAGGGCATTTGCCTCATTTAGGGGGCACCACATCTCACTGTCTTGCCCAGGGTCTCTCTAAACTCTTGGCTCAGTGCTGAGTGTAAACATGAGGACCTGAGTTCAAATCCCCAGAACCCACATGAGGCAGCGGCACCTGTTTGTATTGCTAGCAGTGCTATAGGGACATGGGAACCCCTGGATGTCCAGGGCCAGCTAGCCAGAAGTCAAGGATAGACTGCCGAGCGTGCTGACTGTTATGTGGCCCAGGAATGCCCACATTACAGATTATACACATGCCGAAACCAACGGGGAAGAACCCACCCGGGTCAGGCCATCCTCCTGCTTCACCCAGCCCCACATTGTTCTAATGTTTTGGAATGTTCTGCAGAAACGATTCTCAGCTCAACGACTGCCGAATCATGTTTGTGGATGAAGTTTTCAAGATTGAGCCCCCTAATGAAAGGAGCCCCTTGATTGGGGGCCCCTTGCAGTGTGAGTACTGGTCGGGCCCTGAGCACGCCTGGGTGGGGGTGGCAGACCCACGTGGCATGGTGGCCCGCTGCAGCCCCTCCTGCCCTCCGGAAAACAGGGAAGAGTGGTCCGTCCTGCCAGTACTGCAAGGATGATGAGAACAAACCATGTCGCAAGTGTGCCTGCCACGTGTGCGGCGGGCGTGAGGCTCCGGAGAAGCAGGTTCTGTGTGACGAGTGTGACATGGCCTTCCACCTGTATTGTCTGCAGCCACAGCTCACCTGCGTCCCCCCTGAGCCTGAATGGTGAGTAGTGGACCTCCGGGGTCACCTGGCACGCCCAGAAGGGAACTCAAGACAAGCCTTGCTTCATAGCATAGTTCTGCTGTCCTGAGTTCAAATCCCAGAACTTGAATCAGAAGCTGAGTGTGGTAGCTGTTTCATGGCCCCGGGAGCCCAGTGCTGGGGGAGCAGTGACAGGGAGATGGCCAGGACCCACTGGCTGGGACCCGCTGGCTGCCAGCTTGGCTGCAGGCTCCGTGAGGGAAAGCTGCGGTGCCTGGCTCTGCCCCTCAGGCCTGCCACTGTGTGCCTTGCCCCACTCGGTGGCTGGGTACCTGGGGAGCTTGTGTTCCTGACAGTGGTGTGCAGAGGGGAGGGGCCTTTGGGCTGCCTGGCCCTGTGCAGATAGGAACCCTGAGGCTCTAACAGAGAGGAGGGTACTGTCACATGGCCTGTTTCCTCTCCATTACTCAGCTTTGGGATTTGGGGGGTTGTTGTTGTTCTCCTTGTTTTGTTCTTGTTTTCTAGATACAGGGTCTCACTGTATATAGCCTTAACTGTCCTGGATCTCGCTCTGTGGACCAGACTGGCCTTGAATTCAGAGATCCTCCTGCCTCTGCCTCGCAAATGCTTGAACTAAAGGCGTGCGCCACCACTGCCCAGTCTTTTGTTGGATTTTTTTTTTTTTTTAATTTACTGTTTGTTAAATTACATTTGTGGTGTGTGTGCATGTGGGCAGGATGCCCACAGAGGCCAGAGATGTCCCATCCTGCAGGAGCTGGATGATTGTGAGCCCAATGATGCTGGTGCTGGGAACTGAACTCCAGTGCGCATTCCCTCCCTCCCTCTCTCTCTCTCTCTCTCTCTCTCTCTCTCGCAGCCAGTGCTTGAGACCACTGCACCCATCCCTCCAGCTCTGTTGAGTTTGTGTGTGTGGGCCTCATCCTATCGACCTGGAGCAGCCCTCTGCCTCTGCTCTCGTCATTCTGACTTGCTGGGAATACAGGCTTGAGCGAGTCTGCCTGGCTTTGAAGTTTTTACTTGAAAATTCAAGTGGTAGGGGCTGGGGCTTTAGTGCTGTGTGGTTCTTTTTTTTTTTTTTCTCTTTTTCAAGACAGGGTCTCTGTTGTATCCCTGGCTGTCCTGGAACTTGGGTGTAGACCCGGAACTCACAGAGATCTGCCTGCCTCTGCTTCCCTGGGAAAGGTGTGCACAACCATGGTTTTCTGTGGGGTTCTTTTTTGGTTTCTCAAGACAGGGTTTCTCTGTATAGTTTTGGTGCCTGTCCTGGAACTTACTCTGTAGCCCAGGCTGGCCTCGAACTCAGAGATCTGCCTGCCTCTGCCTCCCGAATGCTGGCATTAAAGGCGTGCGCCGCCATGCCTGGCTCTGTGGGGTTCTTAAAATAATTTTTTGTGTTACTTTTGTTTGTGTAAGTGTGTGTGGAGATCAGGAAACAACTTTGGGAGTCAGTTCTCTCCACCATGTAGGTCCGGGGGATTGAACTTAAGTCCTGAGACTTGGTGGCAAGCCTCTACCCACTGATAATTTCACTGGCCTTCTGCAGGCAGAGAGCTTAGTGAAAGGCTGAGGAAACCCATGTCCCATAGAACATTTGTAGGAATTCTGTAGGGATGGTTCAGCCTAGAGTGTAGCCGTGTGCCTCCAGCTACACATGGCTGCACATGGATGATGGAGCATGTCTACACCTTGGTTCTGAACTACTATGTGGACTGTGTGTCCCATCTCTGGCCTGTGTGGTGTCTGGGGAAAGGACACCATCTGTCTTGCACTTGGGCATCAGGCCATGTGCAGGTGACATTCTTGTTGTCCCAGGTACTGCCCCAGCTGCCGGACTGACTCCAGCGAGGTGGTGCAAGCCGGTGAGAAGCTGAAGCAGAGCAAGAAGAAGGCAAAGATGGCATCGGCCACCTCGTCCTCCCAGCGAGACTGGGGCAAGGTGGGCATACACACACCCCGTCTCGTTCCTCTGCCTGTTCCCCACTCCTGGTGCTCACACAGCCCTTTCTATGTGGCAGGGCATGGCGTGTGTGGGCCGCACCAAAGAGTGTACCATTGTGCCTGCCAACCACTTCGGGCCCATCCCTGGTGTCCCTGTGGGCACCATGTGGCGCTTCAGAGTCCAGGTATCTGCTGACCCCTCTGGGTTCCAAATACTTCTCTGTTGAGTTTGTGTCTAAATATGTATGGTTGGGGGCAGGAAATGCTGCTGAGGGGGTTCAAGAGGATGCCTGCTTGGGAGAGGATGCCCGGTTGCAGCATGACCCTTTTCCCATGTCACGGCCAGCTCTTTTATGGTAGCTGGACTCAGCCATTGGGCCAGTGTGCTCTTGTCACGGACTGTCATCTTGGGGTTCCCAGGAGACTGAATGTGGCTTTTGGCGGTGTTTACAGGTCAGTGAGTCCGGTGTGCACCGGCCACACGTGGCAGGCATCCATGGCCGGAGCAGTCACGGTGCCTACTCCTTGGTGCTGGCTGGTGGCTACGAGGATGATGTGGTGAGTACCACGCTTCCCTCACTGTTGCTTGCCCCCCCCCCCCAGCTGCCTTTCACTCTGGCTCTCACATGCCATCCACCACGATTGACCATCAGGAGTCACGCCCAACTTTGAGTGCCCGCTGGGAGTTCTGTATCATTCTGTCCAGTCTCTGCACTGGGCCCGCCCTCAGCACTGGCCAGAGTTGCCAGGCCATGCTGTCAACATGTTCTAGACTCATGTCGGACCTAACAGTGTCCAGACAGCAGGAGCAGCAACACTCGTGCTTCATTTCTGTTGGAGAAAGAGATGTCATGAGGTGTTACCTGTAAGCACAAAATAAGTCTTTGGATTTTATAAGGAGAGACAAATCAACTCTGAGGATGCCGCAGCTGAGTGTGGTGAGGGTGAAGGGAGCCAGGCTTCCTCTTAGTCAGGGCTGCCGTGGGGTGTGATGGCCGCTTAATTAGAAGGGAAGGTGGGAAATTACAGGGTGGGGTGAACATTCTGCACCCATGGGTGCAGGGGGCGGTCCGACCCTCCCTTCTTGGCAAGTTCAGCAGCATGAGGTGCCCTGTCTCTACCATCCAGCTCTAGAACTTTGCATCTTCCCCTGTTGAGTCTCTGCCCTCCACCCTCCCCTGGCCTGCACCGCTCTGCCTCCTGTCTGGGGTCAGATAACTCCGGGGTTCCAGGGCACTGGGCCTGCGGTGTCTGGGCCTGTGTCTGCTCGTGACACTGCTCATTGTGCCTTCAAGGTCCCTCCAGGTTGGAACAGGACTCAGTGGCATTTCAAAGAGCTGTGCTTGGTCTCTGTCACTGCGGCACGGTGGCCCGTTGTGTGCCACTGCCCTCCGTCTTCCCTCCTGCCACAAGCTCCCTGCCTCCTCTGGGCCTGTACCTCTTGTCCTCATTGGGTTGGGCAAGGCTCGCCCCCTATGCCGAGGGCTCATGCAAGCCCTGCTTCCCTATTGCAGGACAATGGCAATTTCTTCACGTACACGGGGAGTGGCGGCCGAGACCTCTCCGGGAACAAGCGCACTGCAGGACAGTCCTCTGACCAGAAGCTTACCAACACCAACAGGTGTGTGGAAGCTTGGTGCTCTGCCAAGGGTGCTGGCCCCACGTGGCAGCAGGTGATGGGGACACAGGCTCTTCTCTTTACCTCATGATGGATCTCTGTCCTGTTTAGTCTCAGCCAGGGTATCCTTTCCATCGCAGTCTGGAGGTGGTGTGCTGGTCAGGGTCCTCTGTATGTATTCTGTTGTGCCGCAGCCAGGGCGGCTCAGATCTTTCAGCTGATTCCGAGGGGAAGGTTTGTTATTGTAACAAATCCTGAAAATAACAAATCCTGAAAACCTCGAGCCTATAGGGAAGGTTTGTATTGCAGTAGTAAAGCCCTAGTTTACAGACTGGATAGTTTTTGTTACTGTAACAAATCCTGAGGTAGGATTTCCCCTGGCTGCACACCTGGGTTGTCCTTGGCTGAGCTGTTGTCTGATCCCCCACTAGGGGGCAACCCATGGTGGAAGTGTGGGGCACGTGGGCGGCGCATGAGGATAAAGACGACACTGGAATCTTTAAGGGCCCTGCCCCTTAAAAGCTCCATTCCCTTTAGCTCTACCCTGGGGAGCCAGACATCAACACAGGGACTTCTGGGGGACATTTAAAGAATTGTTTCATGTGTATGAGTGAGGATGTTGCCTGCAAGTCTACATTACTTGGGTGCAGTGTCTACAGAGGCCAGGAGAGAGCATTGGGTCCCCTGGGTCTGGAGTTATAGATGGCTGTGAACCACCGTGTAGGTGCTACGAATTGAACTGGGTCTTCTGTGAGACCAGCTAGTTCTCTAACCACTGAGAAACCTCTACAGGTCCTTTTGGGGACACTTAGATCAGACAATAGCCTCTGGCAGCTTCTGACCTATGCCAGTGATCTTGTCCTGGTGTCCTGTTGGTGATGAGGTCCACGTGCCTATGGATGCTAGGGTATGCCTCTCTGGGAGGACATGTGACTTCCCTCATATGTGTCCTGTCTCCCCAAAGGGCTCTGGCGCTAAACTGTGATGCCAAAATCAATGAGAAGGGGTCGGAGGCCAAGGACTGGCGCAATGGGAAGCCGGTGCGTGTGGTCCGCAACATGAAGGGTGGGAAGTACAGCAAGTACGCCCCTGCAGAGGGCAACCGATACGATGGCATCTACAAGGTGAGCTGTGAGCACCGTCTTCACACCCGTGTCCCTGAAATCCTGAGCCACACTGCACCAGCCATGCTGTCCTTTCCACAGGTGGTGAAGTACTGGCCAGAGAAGGGTAAATCTGGCTTCCTTGTGTGGCGCTACCTCCTGCGACGGGATGACACCGAGCCTGAACCCTGGACCAAGGAGGGCAAGGACCGCATTCGGCAGCTGGGGCTCACTATGCAGGTGTGGGGCCTGGAGGTCAAGGGCTCTAGTCCCCCTGTCTGAGGCTGTCTTCTTCCTTGCTGCTTGTTTCCCATCATGGTGGGAACTGGGAGTGGAGACACCTGTTCTGTTTTCAGGCCCCAGGCTTCCCAGGGTCCTTGTCTCCTCCAAACCAACTGCCAGAATCGGGAACAGTGGTCCAGGTCCTCAGAAGGCTGAGAGCAGCCTGGCTGTAGCAAGACTCTCAACAAAATGAAACTAGGTCTAGGCCTGCAGCTCAGTGGGTAGAGCATTCTCCTGTACAAAGTCTGCATTCTGTCCCCAGCACCACATAAACCTTGCAGGATCGGGGGTTCAGGGCCAGCCTGGCCTACATCAAGAAACTCAAGTATGGGGTGGGAGAGATGGCTCAGTAGTTAATAGCATTGGCTATTCTTGCAGAGAAGCAGTTCGATTCCCAGCACCCACATGGTGGCTCACAGCATGTGTTAACTCCAGGCCCAGGGCCGGTACACCTCTGCAGGCCCTGCACACACCTGGTGCAGACACACTCCACACTGAAAAATCTAAACCTTGAGGTTACGGGTAGGTGTGGGCACACAGGGGACACATCTGAGCAGCCCCACCTGTCGCTGATGTTGCTCTGAACTCTGACCTGTGACCCCCTCCAGCATCCGCAGAAGGAAGCTACTGGAACTGATAGAAAACAGGCAGTGGGGGTGGGCAGGTTTAAGGATATCAAGTCCCTAGCAGCCACCTTACCTCTGCAGCTGGAACATTTCATAAGCCACACGGTAGACGTCCCCGGGGCTCTAGTCATGTCTCCATCGTGTTGGGCACTGTTCAAGGAGTCTTAGTGCCCATGGGACATGATGGCACCTGTCCGCAGGTGTTGAGGGCTGCATTGAGTGTGTATAGCAGGGTGTGCAGAAGTGCGCCTGCGTGCCTGTATGTGTGTGCACGTGCTGGGTAAGAGGTTGGGACAGGGTCAGTGGTCGGGCTGGTAAATTGAGTTTTTCTTTCTGGTTTTTGAAGATCTCACTCTGTAACCCAGCTGGCCTGTATCTTCTAACATCTGCCTCAGTCTCCTGGATGCTCAGGTCTGGCTACATGTAGGCCAGCTTTGAAGTTGTTACGACCTTTGAACTCCTGACATCTTGACCTCTAGTGCAGGTGACATGAGTGCTGTCACCCTGGCTTTAGTTTTCAGTAGGGATCTTCCTCACATAAACCGGGCTGGTTACAGGACTCTTCCCTCCTGACTCCTGAGTGCTAGGATCCCGACATTGCCACACCTGGCCCTTACGCTTATCCAGCAGTACCCTCCGGTGCCCAAGAGCTCGCCGGGTGATGGCACTCTGCCTCTGCAGCATGGGCAGAGTCCTGACTCTTGCCCACCATCCCTCACCCTTCAGTACCCCGAAGGCTACTTGGAGGCCTTGGCTAACAAGGAGAAGAGTAAGAAGCGCCCACCCAAGGCCTTGGAACAAAAACCCACGTCCTCCAAGACAGGCACATGCAAGCGGAAGACCACAGGTGGGTGCCTGTCCGTCCGTCCTGACTTCCTGTCCATCCCACATGCCTGATGGTTTCATTAGCGCTGCTGTACAACTCACAGGTCTTGTTCTGTTCACCCCCTCCTCCCAGGCCTGGCCACTAACACACGTGCATCCAAGAAGAGCAAACTGGAGCCTTACACTCTCACGGTGCAACAGACCAACCTCATCAAGGAGGACAAGAGCAACGCCAAGCTGTGGGATGATGTGCTGAGTTCCCTTCAGGATGGGCCGGTGAGCCATAGGGCCCCATCCTTCTGAGGGCAAGCGGGGTCGGAGTTCACGTTCTAGCCTGCTGCAGCACTCCAGTGTGGCCTCATATACCCCATTCCTGTGGGTGTGCAGCTGTGTCTGGAACTCTCCGTGGTCCCACACTAAAGCTGTCACCTTTTGGCATTAATTAGCTTCTGGCACCCACCATTCCTCTGTGACTCTGCTGACTTCAGGGACCTTCTGGGAGTGGGACCCGGCAGCTTTGCCTTTTTGTGACTGCTCACGTCACTGAGGCTCATCTATGTTGGATACAGTGGATGTCAGAACACCTTTCCTTTTCTGCTTGACTGATACTCCTCTGTGGGTAGACTACCTTCTTCTCCAGTGGCTGTCCATCCTTTGGGATGATAACGTGGGCTGCTGGTGTGCCATTGAGACCTGGGTGTGCAGCCATCACTCAGCCTTGCTGTGCTTGCCTTCAGTGTGTCCCAGGAGTGGGATTGTGTGTGGATGAGAATCAACCATTAGGGCTTTGTTGCCATCAGCAAGGCAGTGACAATGTGGGGCCTTGCCAGGATAGCTGCTGTCCTGGTGAGGCCAGCTTCTCTGGCTCATTCAGGGTCTAGCAGGAGGAAGCTTCTACTCCTTACGGACCCTGAGTCCCAGTCAGTCAGTCCAGAGCTTGCTGTACCTTCAGGGCTGAAAGCTGAGGTCTGGGCTGGAGTGATCCGCTGAGGCTCTGATGAGGTCATCTGCACAGGGCCACCACCCTGTGCTGTCGGATGGCCTTCCGCCTCGCACTACGGCATCTTCAGTCTTGGGCTCGGGGTGGGGGGGGGGGGGGGGGCGGGGTTTCTGTCTTGTGCCTGGGTGAGGATGATGATGGAAGTGTACTCTCCCACACCCACTCTGCAGTATCAAGTCTTTCTGAGCAAGGTGAAGGAGTCTTTCCAGTGTATCTGCTGCCAGGAGCTGGTGTTCCGGCCTGTCACCACTGTGTGTCAGCACAACGTCTGCAAGGTGAGGAGGCGGGTGGAAGGCTTGGGAAGATGGGGCCTGAACCCACTGCCTGCACTCTTGGGGTGTCATGACTGTTGCCTCAGCCTTATCCTTTATAGAGACCCCAGGCTCCCGTACACTCACCCCATCTAGGACATTACCAGGGACTAGAGGAAGGAGCTCAGTCCTGAGTGGGCGCATGAGAGTCAGGAGGGAGATCTGAGTGCCTGCGCGGCTGTCCCCAGCTGTCTGTCCTCTTCACCCTGCTCATGTCTCATGCAGGACTGCTTGGACAGGTCCTTCCGGGCCGAGGTGTTCAGCTGCCCAGCCTGTCGCTGTGACCTGGACCACAGTTCCCCAACCCGGGTGAACCAGCCATTGCAGACCATTCTCAACCAGCTCTTCCCTGGCTATGGCAGCGGCCGGTGATGTTGAGAACCAGGCGGACGGCTCTTGGCCCTGCTCTGAGTTCATAGTGGGCTTAGCTTGAAGGTGTTGTCCTTCCATGTCTGCCCTGGCGACCCGTCTGCCTTGGTCGCCAGTTAACCAGGCATCTGCAAGAATCCCGTGTTCTGGCTACCAGTTGGACATCTTTTTTCCATTTCTTTTTTTTTTTCTTCCTTTTCTTTTCTCTCTTAAAAAAAGAAAAAAAAAATACAAAGCCTGCAATTCTTCAAGAGAAGGGAAAAAACCTACCTTTTTCTTTTTTGAAGAAGGATTTAGAAACTGTTCAGCCCCACCAGACCTCAATGTCATGTCAGGAGTTCTCATCCCGAAACCAGCTGCCTAGAACGATCCTGCAACCATCTTTGAAGAGATCAGGCATATTTTCCTGGGTGCTTTGTTCTGGGGTTGGCCCCAGCAGGAGACCTGGAGGGGGGCCTGGGCCAGCCTCAACCCTGGCCTCGCCATCCTCAAACGGTGCCTCTGGGGCGTAGCTGACAGACACTACCTCAGTGGGACTCACTGTGGCCTCAGGCAGGGCGCCAGCTGAAGCGCGGCTGACCACGTGCCTTCGGCTCATTGCCCCTTCCATCGTCCTCGGCCCTGAACTGTCGGGCGCCCACCTCGGGAGCCTGGCCACTGGGGTGCTCACTGGCTGGTGTGGAGGTTTGCGGTGCAGTGACCAGTTTTCATCTGTTTTTAACTCAGTGACTGAGAATTATGAGGGTTTCTGCATTGTATTTTTTTAAACAGGATGAATGGTTTCCTTGATGAATTTCTCTTGTAGTTACAGCCTGTACTGAGGAAGACTGTGACTGTGTGTTTTGTTTTCTTTTGTTACTTGTAACTTTACCAAAGTGTGCAGGCCGTACTTCAGTAGAACATGGAAACTGAACACGTAACCACAGGCAGACTGGACAGCACTGTTTTAAGGGTCACGTTTTGTGGGTTTTTTTTTTTTTTAGATTGTTAATGTATTAGGGAAGAAAATGAAATTCCATGTGTCCATGTGGATATTTTCTAAAGTTCAGATTTTAGATCTCAGAATAAATTTTTGTTTTCTGCAGATATATTTGAATATTTGTGTTGGCTTGTTTTCAAACTGCTTTTGGTGCTGTCATGAAAAGGAACGAGCTGAGGCTGCTGAGACAATGGACATAAGGGCACTCTGATCTCCAGGGCCACAGCTCAGCTGTGCAAATAAAGTTTTATGTGGACAGCTATGCACTCACATGTGCTGGCTCTTGCTGCAGTCAGACCATCCACGGGTCAGACAAGCTCCACGCCTCTGAGAGCAGAGGACAGAGCCACCTAGCCTTCGACTAACAGTTTGCTGGCCTCTGTTCTGGAAGATTCTACTGTTGTATGGATGGTACCGCAGGTTTATAGAAAACTGGATGTTGAAGCTGTATAGGGAAAGGCAATGCTAACTTGTGAGACCAGAGTCCCTGGCCCATGGTGGGGGTTAGGAGGGCTTCTGTGGTTTCTGGTGTGGCCGGCGTGCCTGCATTTGGCACTGCAGGCGGCAGAAGGGTCTGGGCTCCTGTGGAGTGGTGGATGGGGGAGCACATTGGAGGTATGTCCCCCACCGACAGCACGTTAGGTTGCCCAGAATGGTCTGGGGGTGGGGAGTGGGGCGCTTCAGGATAAGCCTTGTTTTTTTAAAAAATTACGTTTATGGAGTTGGGGAGTTCAGAGCACCCACATAGTGATGCAACAAGCTGGCTGTAACTCCAGTTTCGGGGCATGGATACCCTCTCTGGCCTCTGCAGGTCCTGCACACAAACTGCATGTAGAAGACACACATAAGTCTAAAAGCATTTTAGAACGTGTGAGTCGGACACTTTTGGAAGTCAGTTTTCACTATGTGGGACCTGGGGATGGAACTTAGGTTGTCAGGCTTTATATTCATATGGCGCCATCTCACCAACAACTAGGTTATTGTTAAGAAACATGGCATAGCTGGGAGTGGGCAGTATGCCTGTTAGCCTGTATTTGGGTGGCCCAGACAGGAGGATCTTGACTTCAAGACTAGCCTAGGCTACATAGCAACACCCTGTCTCAAAATCAAAATGAGCTGGGCATGGTAATGCAGGCAGACCTGTGAGTTCGAGGCCAGCCTGGTCAACAGAACAAGTTCCAGGACAGCCAGGGCTACACAGAGAAACCTTGTCTTGGAAAAAACAAAACAAAACAAAAGGCCAAAACACAATGGTTCCATCGAAGGCTGACCTGGAACTCAGAGATCTACCTGCCTCTACAACTGAGGGCATGGGCTACCATGTAAAATATTTTAGAAATTTTTTTTTTTTTTTTTTTTTTTTTTGAGACAGGGTTTTTCTTAGGCTGGCTTTGAACTCACAGAGATCCACTTGGCTCTGCCTCCTGAGTGCTGGGATTAAAGGTGTGTGCCACCACTGCCCTGCTTAGAAGATTTTAATCATATGAACATGTGAGTGGATGCCTCTGGAGGCTGCAGGTGCTGGAGCCTCTGGAGCCTCTGGAGCCTCTGGAGCCTCTGGAGCCTCTGGAGCTGGTTGTAAGCCACTTGACAAAAGTGCTAGTGTTTGAACTCTGCCCCCGGAAGAGCAGGGTAACCATGTTAACCGCTGAACTACCTCCCCAGCTCACACAAGTGCCTAGAACACTCTAGACAGGAATCCTGAAGGCAGAGCAAATTTAATAAAAATCCACTCCTAACTCAAACCACTACTTCACACAGGTCACATGCCCTTGGAACATGGTGGTGATGACCATACATGATTCTTTTCCTTTGTGTGTGTGCCTGTGCAGATACACATGTGCCATCTGTGGAAGCCAGAACAAAGGACTTCCTTCACCCTGTGGGGGCCTGGGATCAGACACAGGTGCTCTGGCTAGCTCAGCTTACTGAGCGTCTCACCTGCCTGGTGGTACGAGTCTCATTGTGTAGCTGTGGCTGTCCTGGAACTCGCTCTTTAGACTCAGACCCGCCTGCCTCTGCATCCCACCAGTGCTTAGCTGAAGAGATAGGCTGGCCTCCTCTACATAACTCAGGATGATCACAGTGCAGGGTGTAGCAGGCATGGCAATGGCTGTTTTCCTTACGATCATTGCACAATGAAGAGCCATCCAGCTTGGAATAATTTATGCATAATCTTGGGAGTTAGTGAATGGGGAGGGACAGAGCAAACATCTTGCTCTAAGGAGGGTACTTTCCAGATATGAGATGTTAAAATGGAAGGACTTATAGTCCTGCCCCATGAAATGGGCACACCTTCACCCTTGCTTGCTCAAGTATTAAAGAAAAACAAAACGGTGGACCCATAAGCAGACTCAGTGGGTAAAGAGGCTTGCAAACAAACCTGAGTTTGATCCTGGCACCCAGATGGCAGGAGAGTCAAGTGGCCCTCTGACTTCTAGAGAGCACATACACACAAAATAATAAAAATTTAAACTATAAATACATGTTGATGGGGATGATGATAATAAACACTCCATAGAGCCACAACTGTAGCTGGAATCTAGGGTGGCCAGGCCTCCAATTTGGAACATACTGAACTGGAGAAGGCAGAACGGAGGAAAACTGAGAAGTAGAGAAAAGAACCTTTCCTTTCATTGAATTATTGCGAAATTTTACACGGGCACCGCTATCATTTCATGGGAGGAAACAGGCCCAGTTAGGTGACTTCCCCAGAGGCACTGCCCCAGCTGAACTCACGCACGTTAAAGGGAACGGTGCTTTGGGGACCCTCTGTATCCTAGTTTGGCCCCTTGCAAAGCTGTGATCAAATCTCCGCTCCGGGTCTTGATCCACCGGGCCTCGAACTACTCTCTCCTGGCGTCTCGGACCCGGTGCCGATGTTGTGCTGGGTATCACGTACTCAACAGCCGCCTGATAACAGGGCGGAGCCCGGAACAGCCAAGACAGTGATTGACGTTCAGTCCCAACTAATCAGCGCCCAGAGGCCGGTACCGAACACCAATCCGTGCTTCTTGCAGCGGGGTCCCTGAGAACAAGCACGTCAATCGGCTTGAGCTCCGGGGTATCCCCTGTCGGATTGGCTGCATCCCTTTAGACGGGCGTGCTCAGCACCCACTGAGAGTTGAGCCGGTCACCGGGCACGTGAGTGGGTGCCGAAGCGTCCTCATAGTTGGACCAATGAAGGAAAGAGGTCGTGAGCCTGTGCCCGCCCCAGGTCGCGGAGGGCGGGGCCGTGCGGTGTTGATGAGGGGAGGGGCGGAGCTGTCAGCCACCACCAATCAGCGTGCGGGCGTGGGCTGGCTGCCCAATGGCGGCCGAGGAGGAGCCGTCACCCCGCCCCCTGAAGCTTCGCCTCCCCGCCCGAGGCGCTTGCTGAGGGCTCGGCCGCGAGCGAGCGAACGATCGAACCTGCGAACGAACGGGGCGAAGTCAGGAGCCGAGCGGCCCGAACGAGCGAGCGAGGCCCGGCGGGGGCGACGCGAGGCGGCCGAGCACGCGCCGCTCAGCCCGCTGTCCACACTCGGGGCCGCGCGCGCCGCGCCAGGTGAGTGTGCGATCGGCCGCGGCGCTCCGCAGCTTCCAGGCCCCTCCGGGGGGCCGCGCAGCCGCCATGCCTGCCCCCGCGCCGCGCCTCGCGGCCACCGCGCATACTCTAGGCCGAGGCTTCGGCTGCGGCCTACTCGGCTCCGCAGGGCGGTGGGGTACGCCGGGCTTTTGTCCGCTCGGGAGAAGCTGCTGTTTGTTGAGCGACAAAACGATTGTGTGCCTGGGAAAGGAGGGTGTGTTTTTTGGGGGGACGATGGGGCCGGACAAAGGCGGGGCGGGGGCGGGGCGCCGCGTCCCCTTTCCAGGGCACAAAAGATGACAGCGTGGGTGGCCCGGTCCAGCCATTCCTTCAGCACTCCCAAATCCTTAAAAATAAAAAACCCACTCCAAGCCCTTGCTTCCCCCCGCTTGCATTTTGATTCCCTTTAGGGGACACCGATGCTGTCCCCTCCAAACACCCCATCCATCATGCCTTCCAAACTTGACCCCCCTCTTGTCCCAGAATCCCTAAATCACCATTTAATCTGCCTCTTTTGTAAAAGTTAAAATAAATAGTGCACGTATCTGCTGTTGCGGTGGCAGCCTTGCCACCTCGCATCCGTCCCCAGGTCCCTCTGCCTTCCAGCCCCCTTCTCTCTGTAAGCCATGAATTGTGCCTTTGCTTGCGTGCACACCCGTCCAGGGCGTCCCCGGCAGACAGCCCGTTTCTCCTTCCTGGGAAGCCAGCAGCCAGCAGAGCCGGGGACAGCTGGGGATGGCTTTCCTACCGTCGTGTGCTTGGGGCTTCTGGGTCGGGGGAAGTCTACCGGGGGGTGGGGGGCGGCCGCGGTGAACCAGGTGTGAGTATTAGGGATTCTGGTCCGCCTGGGTCCTGGTTTGCAGATTTGATGGTGTAAACGGTGTGGTTTGGGTATTGCCACTTTGGGCTTCCCCTTGTCCCATCTGTCTGACTGGGGGAGGGGAAAGGATGGCATTGCTTTAATAATTCAGTAACACCTGGGGAAGTGTCTTGCCCGAGTTGCTAGTTTTTTCAACTAGCCAGAGGGTGGATCCTGTAACATGTTTCAAAAAGCAAAGAGTGTATCTTTCCTTGTATGCAAGTGGGGTTTGCTCAGCCTGCAGCCTGCTGCCTGCGCCTTCTTAGGCTCCGAGGATCTTGGTTGCAGAAGGTTCGGGGCCCTGGGATGTCTCTGTGTCCCAATAGTTGTGCATCTGACAGTCCCCGGGCTGGAGCCTGCACTGTCCCCAAACAGCTCTTGCCTCAAAATGGGCTCATTACGTGGGTCTTCAGAGGCTCCCCCCCACACATACAGACACACCAGGAAAGGGCTAATCACTCTCTTTAGTTCTCCAGTAATTGCTGCCTTCAGAGCCACCAGGAGGGCGTGTCCCCAGACAGGGCCAACATTTTCCTTCCCACCCTGCACCAGCAGCAGCCAGCTATCATCTTCCCTGTCTTTTCCCCCCAAACAGTATGGGTGCCCTGCAGAAACTCTCAGGGTCCCTTTGGACGACACTGGGAGAGTTTCCATGCTCTCCCTGGTAGGATGCGAAGCCCAAGGCAAGAGATTGGGTTGCCCAGATTGCCAGAGCCTGTCTCTTTCCCCTGTCCCAGGGGCCCTTCGTTCTCCCAGCCCACCCAGCCCTGACCTGGACTTCTGGTCCTTGCTCCCCCTCCTCTGCTGGCCTCTGACCCCCTTGTTCTGCCTGTCCCTTTCCATGTTGTCGGGGGAGCCCCAGCGCGGGGTAGCCATCTGTCCTTGTGCCACCTGACACCTTGGGGAGTCACCTGGCCCATCAGTTGGCAGGTTGTGCAAAGCCTCACTCCAGGGGCCCGGGCTCTTTGGGAGTGCTGGCAGGAGGCTGCTCGGGCCAGCCCAGCACCCACAGACAGTGAGGCCACAGTGGTGAGGGGCGGAGGTGTGGGGCGAGAGACACTTCTGATGGTGGTCTAGGGATCTGGAGTTGGAGTGGAGGGTTCAGGCCTGGTAGCCTTAGGCTTGTCACTTGCTCCAGAACCAAGGTCAGAGTCACCAGTCCTCACAAGCCTCCTGGGAGCAGGGGGTGGGAGCAGACTGTAGCAGATGGCCAGCCTCTGGAGAGACCTCATTGCAAGGCCTGGGGGTGGGGTGCTGGGCTCTGTCCGCCATCCTTGGAGTTCAGGCCACGGTGGAGTCCCAGAGGTCTGGGTTGAGGTCCTTCCGATAGGCAAGTAGTTGCCTTTCTTGCTTCGTCCAGCCTCCTGGCTCCTTCTCCATCTGCAGAGTGGGTGCCCAGCAAGGAGCCAGGAACTTGGAAGCTTTCTGCTCTGCCCGACTGTCCCCACTGCTCAGTCCACTGTGGCCAGGTCACCCCTAGGGTAGGCATTCAGAGTGCTTAGTGTGCAGCTGGTCCTCACCCCTTTGCCAGGACCTCATCTAAGTCCCTCCACATGAGACCTGGGGCTTGGTCTTCAGTCCTGTAGATCCACCTGCCTCTCTGTCCCAGATATCCTGCCCCCCACCTGTCCACCCTCATTGCTTAGTGGTTGTTGCTCCACTGCCCACTGGTCCAGACTCTCGTCCAGGCTGTGACTGCACAGATGGGATTTTCCTGCGACCAGCCTTGGAACCCCACGCCCACCCTGTTCAGGTCCTACTCCGGCTGCCTTGGTTCTGTGGAGGTGGCACTAACATCTCTCCCTTTGCTCTACCCCATCCTGTGGCTTTGATCAGCCTGCTGCTAATCGACTTTGGTTGACTCATTTCTTTAATCTTGGCCTTCTCATCCACAATGATGTCCCTGAACTCATGGGGTGTTCCTGCACTGCCTGCTTCAGAGAGAGTGACAGAGACCCAGTGACTTGCTAAGCCTTAGTGTCTAACGGGTCACAGTGGTGAGGCTTGAGGCCCTGGCTCTACTCCAGCACCAGGAGAACAACATTGAAGTAGTGGGTTGACTTGTAAGGAAGTCTCAGATGAGTTGGCTTTCTGTTCACTCCTGGGTACGCTCTGCTCTCGGACCCTCCTCTGGCTCCTCTGTCGTTCTCCCACTGCTGGGCCTGTCCCAGTGGGCATAGGAGAGCACGAGCCATCACCACCTAAAGCCACCCCAGAAAAGTAAATAAAGTCTACTGAAAAACGAAGCTTCGGGGCCAGGGCTGGGCCGGGTGAGCAGAATGCATGCCTAGCATGTGCTTAGCACCGGGTTCCAGCTGGGTGTGGATCGCAGCGCTCTGGAGTGGAGGCAGGAGAATGGAGAGTTCCAGGCTAGCCTGGGACACACAGAGAGACCCTGTCTGGAAACACAGCCACAGAACGATGGCTGGGGAAGGGTAGGAGCTGCTGCTGTGTTCAGATGGCAGCGCTCACTGACAGCCAGCCCTCCCCACTGGAGGGTGGGGACGGGGTCCCAGGGCAGCCAGCCTAGGTCAAATGGTGAAGTTGAGGGTGATGGAGGACACCCATGTTGACCTCTGGCCTCCAACACACACACACACACACACACACACACACACACACCCCACAGCCATAAAGAAACGAGGCTGGGGTGGGGGTGGGGCTTGGTGGTGAGTGCTCACCTAGCACACATGAAGTCCTAGGTTCATCCAGCACCAGATCAATGACAGCAAGGGCAGAGCTTCCTAGTTTGGTGTGTTGCCTTTCCTCACTTTGGGTGACAATTCCTGTGGTGTGAGCAACGTAGGAGCCTGGCATATACTTAGCCTTGGGCCCCGTGGAACGCCCCCTCCCCTGGGTGACATGTCATAAGCACCCCTGCCTCTCTCTGAGCCAGTGCCAGTGGCTGTGGGAAGAACATCATCACCTCTAGAGGTGGCTTCTACTGCAGCTCTGGGTGAGGGCCACTGTCCCGGGTGCCTGCTGTAATCCTATCTCACTCATGTTCCCAGATTTCACCCTCCCCTCCCTAATAGTGTCAGCCTGCACAGTTTTGGGGACAAGGGCCTGCCAAGCATCCCTGTGGGCCCTGTGGTCTTTTTTTTTTTTTTTTTTTTCCTTTTTTAATGTGTGTGTGTATACATGTGTCAGGACAACCTTAGTGTGGATCCTTACTTCCACTGTCTCCCAGTGCACACACCAGGGTAGCTAGCCCTCTAGCTCTGGTCTCTGCCTCGAAGCTGCACCTTGCTTTCTAAAATACTTGTCAGCAAGCACTTTACCACTGATCCTAGAGATTTTGGCCCCTGGAGATCCTCCTTGGATATCCTCCTGCCTCCCCCTCCACAGTACTGGGATTGCAGGCCTGCTCGACACGCCTGGCTTTGCTATGATTTCTGGGAATTCAAATCCAGGTCCTCAAGCTCGACATGCTTCATCCTGGCTGTCCTGGCCCAGGCTGTGCCGCTCACTGATGCTGGAGTGCCAGGCTGGTTGTCCTTGGCAGGTGGGAAAAGAGTGGGTTTGTAAAGCAGGCCGTGGTCACTGCTCAGGTACAGAAGGAAGCAGAGCAGCCTGAAGCCCTACCCTGTGGGCCCCCCCAAGTGGCAGCTGTGTTTATGCATTGCTGCAGGTGGAACTCCAGGGCAGACTCCAGCCTCAGTGCCTTTCCAGGGTAGTTCCAGGCACTGGGCCCCTTTGTGGCTGAGGCTGGCCCTGTCCAAGGGGATGGGATGTGGAGCCAGGTGATTCCTTGCAGGAGGAGAGAGCGGCTGCAGGGTGGTGGGTCCCTGGGGTTGCCTTGACCACAGAGCTGGCAGAAGCCTTCCTGGGTGGGGGATGTGCCAGGGACCCCTGAGCATGGTGAAAGAGAAGGGGCAGCCAGGACTGGGGAGCCCAGTGGATCTCAGCAGCTCCCCCAAATTCCTGTGTCCTCTCCATGAGATTTTTTTTTTTTTTACACTCTCTTCAATTAGAGAGGGTCAGCCATAAGGGGGTCCATGTGTGCTACCATGGTGTGGGCAGAGGGACAGGGGACCATAGCTTCTGTAGGAGCAGAGCCCCAGGAATTTAGGACCCCTCTTTTTTCATCTCTTTTTAATTTAATTTTTTTATTTTATAATTTAATTTTACATATCAGCCATGGATTCCCCTGTCCTCCCCCCTCCCACTCCCCCAGGACTCCTTCTAGGGGTCACTGGTATCTTGGGGACCTAAAGGGGTCCGCTGCAGTGCTTTTAGACTGTAGCTGGGAGCTACGACATCCCAAGTCAGAGATACCAGTGGCCTAACTTGGCACAGGGAACCCTTCATGTTCGGGTGCTCTGATTCTGCCTGTTCCTGTGGCTCTCCACCACATGATCGGCTGCAGCTGGTTGGCATGGCCTGGAGTGGCGGTAGCCGGGGTGGCATGCTGTTCCTGTTCCCTCTGTGTAGTTGGGCAGAGTGTGCCTAGGGCAAGCACAGTGGCAGCCGGTGAACGGAGCCCGATGTACACAGGTTGTCCTGGCACTGTGGGCGATCAGGCCAGAGACAGCTGGCCTGGGGGATGGTCGTAGTTTCTTAGAGGTGCACCTGTCTATCCTGGCTGACAATGAGCAGAGGAAGGAGGAAGGGATGAGGGTCATGGCCTTGGAGACCCTGAGAGGCAGACCAGGAGGAGCTGTGGGGCTAGACTGTGGGGTGTCTCATGGTTTCTGGGGATCCCCAGCACCAGGGCCCCATGGGGATGGGCAGTGGGTTTCCCTCAGGAGTGCTCAGTGTCACAGGCAGTGTGAGGCCTTCTGCTCCCCCTCACCCCATGCTGGAGGATGGCTCAGCGGTTAGACACAGTACTGGGGGGATCTGACAGCTGCATGGTAGTGACCCTGTTGTGGCCAGATCTGGTGTTTTGGGGTCTCCTACTGCCATGACCCCACTGTGGACCTAGCAAGCTCTGGCCCCTCACACATGTAAGACGTCACCATCAGAGTTAACTGCCCTAGCCTGAGGTGCTTTAGGAAATGGTTAGTTTTGCATTTAAATGTTTTTTCTTTACTAATATTTATTGTGGGGGGCAGGGTGTTTGTCACAGTACACATGTGGAGGTCTGGGGGTCAGGCTTAGCAGCAAGCACCTTTACCTGCTGAGCCCTCTTGCAGGCCCTCACATTTCTGAGCCACAGTAGAAGGCGAAAACAGAGCAGCTGAGCCTGGCCTCAGTGCAGGCCTCCAGCAGTCAGGGCAGCACGAGCCATGATTGTCTCACTCCCATGTTGCTTTGTAAAAAAGTTTTACTTATTTCATGCATGTGGATGTTTTGCCTGTGTGTGTATCTGTGCAGTGCCTGCTGAGACCAGAAGAGGGTGTCAGATCCCCAGAGTTGGAATTACAGACAATTGTGAACTGTCTTGGGGGTTCTGGAAACTGAACCTGGGTCCTTTGCAAGAGTAGCTGGTGCTCTAACCACTGAGCCATCTCTCCAGCTTGGGGACTGTGACGCTGAACATTCCTGTCTTCACCTGCTGTACCTGTGACCTGAGCATGGCTGCAGTCATCGGTCTGTCACCAGCTGCCTAGAGGCATGAGGGCAAGGGTCAGGGGTGAGTGCCAGCCCCAGTACACCAGGCCCAAGGCTTGTTCCCTTACACCCCAGACAGTGTGGTGTGAAAACCAACTGCGGGGCCCCAGTGACATGGCTCAGTGGGTTTGCTGTAAAGCCTGACCACCCAGGTTCTGTTGCCAGGGCCCACACGGTGGAAGGCGAAAACCGGTCTCTGCCGGTTGTCCTCTGACTTCCTCCAGATAAATCATAAAAATAAATTGTAGCCGGGCGGTGTGGCGCACGCCTTTGACCCCAGCACTCGGGAGGCAGAGCCAGGCGGATCTCTGTGAGTTCGAGGCCAGCCTGGGCTACAGAGCAAGTTTCAGGATAGCTAGGGCTACACAGAGAAACCCTGTCTCAAAATGGGGGGGGGGGGCTGGAGAGATGGCTCAGGGGTTAGGAGCACTGGCTGTTCTTCCAGAGGACCCAGGTTCAATTCCCAGCACCTACATGGCAGCTCACAACTGTCTATAACTCCAGTTCCAGGGGACCTGACACCTTCACACCAATGAGCATAAAATAAAGTTAAATAATTATTTTTAAAAAGTAAAAATTTATAATATATAAAAAAATTAGCTGCAGAGTTTGTTTCCTGAGATGAGTCCTCATGTGCCAGGCCAGGTGCTGGGACGTTAGCCCAGGGTGGGGGGGGTGTGAACGGGGCAGGCACCAGGGAGTGCTGAATGGAGGCCTCCTGGTCACTGTCCCCGCACCAGGTGTCCTGCAGGTGATGTGGGCAGAGACTCCCAAGGACAGACAGACCACACATGTACAAGCCTGGGGTGGTGCTCCCATTGAAGGAGCTGGTGTGCCCAAGGCTCACAGGCTGGCATGGCCAGCCTTGGGGATTGTCAGGGGATGACCCTGTGATGGCAGAGCTGGTGAGCCTGGCACTTTTCCGTGCCTGTGGTGAGCTTGGCATCATGCCCTGCACTGCCTCAGGACAGGGTGGGTGGGGGGTGCGCCTGAGAGCTCTGTGGGGGAGGGGAGGGGAACCCCTGGGCGTCAGCATTTCCTGTCCAAGTGACAGTCACTGACGTCTGGCTGCAAGCGTCTGACCTTCACTGTGTCTCTTCGGTGTCCGCTGCATCCCTTCCCCTGGCTCTCACCTTTATTTCCTGAGCTGTTGGGAAGGTTTACAGCGCATCACGGAATGCATCCTCCTCAACTCCATGACCTCCTCAGTGAGGTGCCGGGTGGCAGTGCCTCCTCCTTGCTCCTCTGAGGCCTGGGACTTTGGTTCTCAGAATTTCCACCCATGTCATGTTGTCTCCTGTGCCCCCCATACCCCTACTTCTAGGTGGCCTTGGGCAAGCCATGTCCTGCCCGGTGTCTCCTTCAGCAACTAGGACAGTGTAGTGATGGTGCTGCTTCAGACGGCTGTGGTGCCAGGCAGGCAGCACCTGCGTGTGCACATGTGTGTGTGCGTCCGTGTCTGTGCATCTTTGTATGTGCCTGTGTGCATGTGTGTGTGGACCAGACTCCCCTGACTGACCTTGTTAGCTGCCCTGCCCTGGGCAGTAGCTCTGAGGCAGTGGCAGGTGAAGGGACCTGCCCTAGGCCACCGGGCTCAGTGAGCCCGGGGATGGCAGGGGCATCCAGCTTCATCTTTGGTCCCACAGACTCTGGTTATGGTATCTAATGCAAGGCTCGCTCAGGGGTCAGTAAACAGACGCTGGCCAAGGCTGGCGCTCAGTAGCTGAGGATGCACCCAGAGGCCTGTGGCGTGTGCACAAGGTGCTGCTGCTTGTGGGGGTCTCTCATCTGCAGTGCTGGGGTGCTGGCAAGGGACAGACAGGTGGCTCTCACCAGTCTGCTCCCCTCCTCTGAGCTGGTGGTACTGGCAGGCCCTGACTTCCTGCAAGGCTGTGGGGTCCCAGGGGCTAAGCAGCCATGTCCATACCCCGTCCACACTCCAGCGTTGACTTAGTTTCCATTTCACTGGTTTTAACTTTTAGTGTATTTATATTGTGTGTATACATGTAGTGTGCCTGTGGAGGGAGTCCACTGCCGGGGGGCCTGGGGCTTCGGGTGGGCACTGGTCATTCTTTTTTTTTTTTTCAAGACAGGATTTCTCTGTATAACAGCCCTGGCTGTCCTGAAACTCACTCTGTAGCCCAGGCTGGCCTCGAACTCACAGAGATCCGCTTGGCTCTGCCTCCGAGTGCTGGGATTAAAGGTGTGTGCCGCCACTGCCTGGCTACCTGGCCATTCTTCTGTTTGTCCTAGGCAAGTCACCCTGGCTTGATTGGTGTTATTTAATTACACTGATTATTTGCGTGAGTGAGTGTGTGTGAGTGTGAGTGTGTGTGCTCGCTCATGTGTGGGGTCAGTGTGCGGATGTGTGTTCCTCTGCATTTTCTCTGCTTCAGTCTCTGAGATAAGGCTTCGTGAACCGGAAGCTCACCTGCCAGGCTGGGCTGCCCACCAGCAAGCAAGACCTGCCTGTGCCTCCCCACAGCCTGCGCTCCAGGCATGTGTGGGCCACACTGGGCCACACTAGCAAGGGGTTTGGGAAGGGCTCTTGGGTGTCTTTCCTGAGGTTCCCACATTGGGGCACTCTGCAGATGTCTGGCTCACCTTTCTCTTTTGCCTGCAGCATCTCTGGCAACTGTGGGCAGTCTCTTCTGTATCTCTCATATTAAGTGTGTGTTCCCTCCAGGCTGGCACTCCTGACCAAGTTGTCAGATCTGTTCCTCATGATCCTGACAGGCCCCATCTCTGTGGTGGCCTGCAGTAAAGAGAGAATCCAGGGTCCAAGTGGCCCATGTCCTGTTATTCCTTTTTGCTGGGAACAGTCCCTTGAGCCTGTGTGGGTTTCATGAGGTTGGGCCCCAGGTGTGGCAGGAGAAATGCCACTGTGTCCTTGTAGTGTAGGTGCAGAAGGCCCTGGTGTGGATCTGTCCCGTTTGGGGTGATGTGAGCTCTGATTAGTGGAGAGGTGTGGCCCTCCACTTTCTGTGTTCTGAAGGAATCTTGATGGGCGTTAGAGCTGTGAGAGCTCACTGCTGGTCCCCACCCAGGGACGCTGGGAGAGAAGGTGCCTGTGCCACTGTTCTGTGCCCATCTGTTCCCTGCCTTCCGTTCTGAGGTGCAGCTTCTCCTCCCTGGGTCACTGTGAATTCCCCTCTTCCATGGACATCACAGAATGCAGGGCTTTTGAGCCATGTTGCTCTCAGTACGGCCTCACCTGCTGCCCAGTGGTGGATTCCCAGACGGCCTTTCCAGGAGCTGAGCCTTGTACTGTCCTGTCTCAGGGCTGTGGTGCTTCTAGACCCTCATCAGCATTGCAAGGCCACTGTGTACACTGAAAGTACAGGCATGGACATGTCTGTATGTATAGCCAGTCTAGGTAGATTTTTTTTTTTTTTTTTTTACCCCCAGACAGGTTTCTCTGTCCCGGAACTGGCTCTGTAGACCAGGCTGGCCTCAAACTCACAGAAATCCACCTGCCTCTGCCTCCAAGTACTAGGATTAAAGGTGTGCACTACCACCACCTAGCCCCAAGTAGACATTTTATCTATCTACTTATCTGCCCTTCCATCCATGTTTCTGTCCACCCACTCACCTATCTACTCCCACCTCCCCACCCACCCATCCAACCAACCACTCATCTGTTTGTCCGTTCATCCACCCATCCACCCACCCATCCACCCACCCACCCACCCATCCACCCACCCACCCACCCACCCATCCATCCATCCACCCATCCACCCACCCATCTACCCCCATCCATCCATCCACCCCCCATCTATCCATCCACCCCCCATCTATCCATCCACCCACCCATCCACCCACCCACCCATCCAACCAACCACTCATCTGTCTGTCCGTTCATCCACCCATCCACCCACCCATCCACCCACCCACCCACCCACCCATCCATCCATCCATCCATCCACCCACCCACCAACCCATCCACCCACCCACCCACCCATCCATCCATCCATCCATCCACCCACCCACCCATCCACCCATCCACCCATCCATCCATCCATCCATCCATCCACCCATCCATCCATCCACCCATCCACCCATCCATCCACCCATCCACCCATCCACCCACCCATCCATCCATCCACCCATCCACCCACCCACCCACCCATCCATCCACCCATCCACCCACCCATCCATCCATCCATCCACCCATCCACCCACCCATCCACCTGCCCATCTCCCACTCCTGTCCTGTTCTTAGTAGCAGTGCTGTGAGTCCACACCAGGACCAGCAGCCCCCATAGAGAGTCCCTTGGTCCTCAGCCTCCTCTGCTGACAGTGGGATCCACCCTGTGCACTGAGGAGTTTCATCTTCCATGTTTGTCTGTCCTAAGGCACACAGTTCCGGCTTTTGTGCAAGTTCTGTGTTCATGTCCCCTAACTTGGCCATGCTATTTCCTTGAAAAAAATGTCATTTCTTTGGACCTCCTCTTATCTGAGCAGGGACATCCCTGCCTTCACAGTTTCTCCTTGCTGATGTCTTTGGGATGTGGAAGGTGAACGAGGTTCAGTGTTGGGTCTGTTGGGAAGGTGCATGCTGCCAATGTCACTGCCCTGCCCACCGCCTTGCTCAGAGGCTCAGGCTCCTTCACTTCCTGCCCCTGCTGTCAGCATGTGGGTGTGGAGCTCACAGGCCAGCTTCTCCCGCCTCCTGCAACCAGTGTCCTCTGCCCAGCCTGTGTCCACAGTGTCTGCAGCGCCACCCTGTCGAAGCACAGCTAGTGCACTCCCCACCCTGCCTGCTGCAAAGGCCTCCTGGGGTCCTGGGGCCCCCATCCACTTGCCATTCCCCGCCTCACCACCACGGTGCACTGCTCTCATTCACAGTGCCTGCCATCTGGACCGCAGGGACCTCTTGGTTGGTGTCAGCCTGCTGAGCAAGGTCAGCCACCTTGTCAGAGGAAGGCCATCTCTCTGTCTTTCCTGAAGAAGTTGGTTTTTGCCATTCACTCATTTCTAGGGGAGTTTTGACCTCTCTTCAACTTTTATTTAGTTCTTAAAAATTGCATTTGTTTATTTCTTTACTTACCTTCTGTGTGTACAGGAGGGTGGCCCTCCTCAGTGTGTGTGGGAGCTCAGAGGACAGCTCCCTCCCACCATGCAGGGTGCCAGGCTTGGCCGCAAGTGCCTTTACCTGCGGACCTGTCTCACAACCAACTTTTATTGATGTATTTACTTCATAATTTTTAAATGTTAGTATTTAATTCAATTATGCATGTGAGTGCAGTGCCTGTGGAGACCAGAGAGTGTGTCAGGTCCCCTGGAACTGGAGCTACATGTGATTGAGAGGCATCTGAAATAGGTGCTGGGACCAGAGACATGTCTGGAAGAGCAGCCAGTGTGCTTAGCCCCTTAGCCACCTTTCAGGTCCTCCAGACTTCATTTACTTTATGTCCGTCCTTCCTCCCTCCTTTCCTTCCTTCCTTCCACCCGTTCGTCCTCCCTCCCTCCCTCCCTTTTTAAAGACAGGGTCTTACTGTATACCCCTGGCCTGGCCCAGGCTGGGCTTGAACTCACAGAGATCCGTCTGCATCTGTCTCCTGAGTGCTGGGATTAAAGGTGTGTGCCATGCCTGACCGTTTTAAAAACTTTAAATTTTTTTAAACTGGAACCAACATCTGCAGAATGTCCTCTGACCTCCACATCTGTGGCATGGCATGCACTCTCCCATATGAGATAAAGAAATGAAAATGTAATAAAAATCATTTAAGACATGCGCATTTGCACTCACAGTAGCTTGCCCTTCATTCACTCCGCTAAGATGTCTGTCCCCATGATGTATGATGTGCCTTGTTGCCTGTCTCCTCAGGCCTCTGTGTGACCCTTCTGTGGCTTGTGCATTTCCTATTGTGCCCATGTGGTAGGTGATTATTATGGGTTAGACCACAACAGTAACATCAAAATTCATGGGGGTAGGGCTATGGATGGATGGACGGCTTGTGTCCTTCTGGAAGGTTGTTGGTGTGCTGTTGGGGACACAGGGCCTTGGATTTGTGTTCTTGAGTTCTCCTGGGGAAGGTGGAGAGGTCCTGGGCATCACCCTGTGCCAGGCCCTTACCTTTGGCAGAAGCCAGTGGCCTCACATCCATCCTTCTTTGGCTTCAAGCCCTGGGCCTCCTCACTGCCCACCTGCCAGGTCCTGCCTGTGCCCCTGGTCTCCAGGCACATCTGACGTCTGTCTCTGGTGACGACAGGTTGGAATGGTGTGGCCAAGGGTCCTGCTGCCTGGGACAGGGCACAGCTGTAGCCTTCACCTGTCTTCTGGCACCGTGGGCCAGCCCTGCCTCGTCCCTCTCCTGGACAGCATCCCCACCATGCCCTGGGTCAGCCTGTGTTGTCTCCCCACCATACCTCCCGCCCTCCCACCCCTGCTGTCTTGGGGGCAGGTGCTGGGTGCCTGGGTTCTTTTTTGTTTGTTTGGGTTTTCAAGACAGAGTTTGTCTGTGTAGCTTTGCGCCTTTCCTGGAACTCGCTTTGGAGACCAGGCTGTCCTCGAACTCACAGAGATCCGCCTGCCTCTGCCTCCCGAGTGCTGGGATTAAAGGCGTGCGCCACCACCGCCCGGTGGGTGCCTGGGTTCTTTCACATCACAGTGGAGGCCATCGGCAAGCCTGTGTGGCCTGCCCCTGTTCATCTCTGTGTTGACCCATCCCGAAGGAAGGCTGCACAGGGTTCCTGGCACCATCCCCTTGAGCTCTTTGGCTGCCATCTGTGTCATCACTTCAGCCAAGGGCTCCATGGAGAGGACTGTGACCTGACTCTAGTGACATCCCAAGGAACAGACACATCTCCTCATGTACCCAAGCTCACTGTGGGGTGCAGAGCCTGGCTCTAGCCATTGAGGGAACCTCTCACAGTGGCAGTCCATCCTGCCTGGGTTGCCATCTTAAGGACTTTAGCTAGGGAGGAGTTTGGAGTCAGGGAGGTGTGGGCTCCTGGGCTCTTGTCATGACTGGCTGCTACCTGCCGAGGCGGTGGCTTTTTGTTTGGCCCCTTGGTCTCTCTGGTGCGCAGCCTGGGTGGGCAGGTGTGAGTACCCCGATGGATGGAGTCACAGCTACAGACGTGCTGGGAGGATTTCTCTCTGGGGGACGCTAGGCAATGTCTGCCCCTCACAGTTAGACCAAGCGACAAGCCAGGTGCCCAGTCTGGGGAACTTAGGGCTTTATTGGGCTGACTTTTTAATTTTTATTTTATTGTTTTTAAAATTGTATTGCCACTATGAATTACCTACATATGGGTGTTTTGCCTGCATGTGTATCTGTGTTCTGTGTATATGTGTGTTCCTGGGGCCCCTGGAGGCCAGAATAGGGCATCAGATCCCCAGGAACTGGAGTTACAGATGGATGGGAGCCCCTGTCGGGGCGCTGGGCTGCTCTGCCAGAGCAGCGGGTTCTCTTAGCCATTAAGCCATCTCTCCAACCGACTATTGGGCTTACCTATGGAGCATAGCGGGAGGGGAAGGGGTTATGGCAGTGGTATGGGTGCCCTTAAAGCCGTCATATTGGACAGTCTGCACCCCTAATGGATAATGGAGCCCCCTGCCCTTATCCTCTCTGAGGCCATCTGCAGTTAGGGCAGTCACCTCAGATGGCTCAAGGAGCAGCTGGATACTCAGGTGCTGCTCCCGTGACCCTGTGTGTGCTCCCCACAGCCCTCTGTGAGTGCTCTCCACGCTCCTCTGTGTGTGCTCCCATGACCCCTGTGAGTTCTCCCCACGCTCCTCTGTGAGTGCTCCCCACGCTCCTCTGTGAGTGCTCCCCATGCTCCTCTGTGAGTGCTCCCATGACCCCTTTGAGTGCTCCCCACACTCCTCTGTGTGTGCTCCCATGACCCCTGTGAGTTCTCCCCACGCCCCTCTGTGAGTGCTCCCCATGCTCCTCTGTGTATGCTCCCCACACTCCTCTGTGAGTGCTCCCATGACCCCTTTGAGTGCTCCCCACGCTCCTCTGTGAGTGCTCCCATGACCCCTTTGAGTGCTCCCCACACTCCTCTGTGAGTGCTCCCATGACCTCTGTGAGTGCTCCCATGACCCCTTTGAGTGCTCCCCACACTCCTCTGTGAGTGCTCCCATGACCCCTTTGAGAGCTCCCCACACTCCTCTGTGAGTGGAGTCCGTAAGCCCAGCTGGGTCCAGTGAAGATGACGGGTGTTTTGCTTGGAGAACAGCACTGTACAAGAGCTGTGATTCAGCTGAGTGGTGGCCATTGCTCAAGTCTGTCAGTCCTTCACCTACCCCATGTCCCTCTCAGAATCACCTCAGCGTCTGTGCCCAGTGCCAGCTCAAGAGTAAGCTCCTCCATCTCTGGTGTGGTTGTTCCGTTGCTGTGATGTCAAGCAGCTGCTTTTGTTGGCCACACATGTCCCTGAGAAAGTGCTCAGACCCTCACCTGACTTTTCATGGCTTCTCTTTGGTTGAGTGGCAAGGACCCTTTCTGTGTTCTGGATGCTGGTCCCTTGTCTTCTTGTTGAATGGTGTCTTAGGTCACTATTGCTGTGATGAACCTCATGACTAAAACAACTTGGGGAGCAAAGGGTTTATTCAGCTCACACTTCCAGGTCACAGTCCATCACTGAAGGAAGTCAGGACAGGAACTCACACAGGGCAGGAACTGGAGGCAGGAGCTAAGGCCGAGGCCATGGAGGATGCTGCTTACTGGCTTGCTCCCCATGGCTTGCTCAGCATGCTTTCTTATAGAACCCAGGACCAGCAGCCCAGGGATGGCCCCACCCACAGTGGGCTGGGGCCTCCCCATTGATCACTAAATGAGAAAACAGCTGGATCTCATGGAGGCCTTCCCTCAGCTGAGGCTCCGTCCTCTGCTGACTTCAGCTGTGTCAGGGTGACAGGAAAGCAGCCGGCACAAATGGTGAGCGCCTTGTATATTCTGGACCCTTGTTCTCTGGTTGAGCGGTGAAGACTCTATATGTGCTGGAAGCTGATCTTCTTAGGCCTGCGGCTTTCAGGCGTTTCCCAGACTGTCTCCTCCTTTCATCATGGCAGCCTTTGAGTTCCGAGCCCAGTGCATCTTCCCTCATACATCTTGTCTAAAAGCCGCCTGCTTCAAGGCCATAAATATTTGTATTCTAAGAATTTGGTGTTTGATTTCAAAATTTGGTCTGGACCCATTTAGAATTAACTTTGTGTGGTGTGAGGTCAAGGTCTGAATTCATTTTTTCCACGTAGATTGCAGGACCTTTTCTTGAACAAAACCCACCCCCTCCCTACATCAGCCTTCACACAGACCTTCTATTTGGGTCTATTCTGTTCAGGAACCTTGACTCTGGTAGTTCTTGAATGCCCTTAGCCAGGGTTGGCGGTGCTGGGACTAGAACTCAGGGCCCCTGGAGTCACCCCACCCTTATTTGTTAAGTTCTTCTAGCTTTGCCACCCCAAGCCGTCTGACATCTGGTCCTGTCTGGATGCTCAGGCTGAATGACCTCTCCTACCTTGCCGAGAGCCCCAGACTAGCCTGGGAGGGTGTAGCCTTCCCTGGGGTCTCAGCCTGGCACTCATCATAATCTGCTGGGCTGGTGGCCAGAGAGCTCCTGTCCCCACAGCCCCACCTCCAGCATCAGTGGCAGCTGAGCGCTGCTCTTTACCTAGGTACTGGGATTCAGATTCAAGTCTGTGTGGTACGCAGCAAGCATTCTCCCCATTGAGCCATCTCTTTAGCCCCTCTGTTGGCGTCTCTGCTCTTTCAGGTAGAAGGTTGTGAGCTGGTGAGTTGGTGTTTGGTACCCAACAAGCCCAGAAACAGAATGGGGGGTGGGGGTGGGGAAAACAGTGACTTGCATTGGGCAGGGGTGAGGACAGGAGCATGCAGGGGGGCCAGGCAGTCTACAGATAGCAGAGGAGGAGCTTTGCTGGTGCTGGACCTGGAAAGACTGGCCCAGGGGGTCCTGAAGATGCATGGTGACCGTGGGGTGGGGTCATCAGCCTCACACTATGTAGGGCAAGCTCCCCTTAGGGACCTGGGCCATGGTCAGCTGGGACTGATCACCTGAGCAGGAGTGAAGGCAGCTGGAGCCCAGGGCAATAGGAGGCACAGGTGGGGGCCAGAGGTCGCAGGTTGGTGACCTCAGCCACAGGCTCCATCACGAGGTCCTAGTGCCACAGTGGCTCTTGCCATCACCAAGCCCAAGCATTTGAGTCCCTGTACACGTGACTCACTGGCAGGGACCCACTGACCTCCCTCCAGAAGCCAGGGACTTTGGAAGGAGCCAAGAACTTTTTGCTTTTTAAGTAGCCCAGGCTGGCCTCAGACTTGGTGTGTAGCTGAGGCTGGCCTCAGGTCCCTGCCATCCATCTTCCACCTTCTGAATGCTGGGTGACGGGCGTACGCCATCACACGTGACTGAACTTGAAAATCGGTAGCTCTCTGTGGCTTCTGGCTTCTAGGAGCTTCTCTCCCGTCACTTGACTGGTCCAGGCTTCTCACTGCACTAGTTCGCAGTGGGCAGCAGAGAGCTGGGGACAGCCTGTGCGCTGTTGAGGAGTGACCAGGGCTGGCGGGGCTGCACCAGGCCAGTGTCCCTGGAGGCTGTGCTGGGAGGACGGGACAGGCAGCCCCCCACCCTACACACACACCTCAGTCTTCACTTCCGTCTGCACCTTGCAGGACACTGTTGTCGCCGGAGGTGCCCGACAGGAAGCAACCCTGACTGCTTCCTTGAGCCTCGGTCATTTGGTCACCTCAGCCTCCTGGAACCTCCTGGAACCTCCAGGTAAGTATAGCAACCAGGCTCCAGATGGGCGGCCTGATCGTGGGCCCATGGCTCCTGAGATTGGGCAGTGCTGAGGCCTAGTGGCCTGTGGGTGGAGTCTGTGCACCTGTCCAGCTGTGACTCAGGCTTCTCTTAGCTCTGGTGACTGGGGTCCTCTTGCACTGAGGTAGAACCTGCAGCTCAGGACCATCTGGCCTGTGCATGTTGGTCTCTGGGACACTTCTTTGGGGCTATGGGGCTGTGGGGCCTGTTCCCTTCATCCACCTGCAGCAGGAAGTTGGGATCAGGGATGGGGCTAGGTTCTCCAGCAGTGGGAGGTAGCTTTTAAAACACTGTGAAGACCGGATGTAAGCCAAGGGTGGTGCATGCCTTTAATCCCAGCATTCAGGAGGCAGAAGCAGGTGGAGCTCTGAGTTTGAGGCCAGCCTGGGCTACAGAGTGAGTTCTAGTATAGCCAGAACAGCATAGTAAGCCCCTATCTTGAAGAGAAAGAAAAACAAAACAAAACAAGAACAACAAAACCCCAGTGGATGTGAGGCTGGAGAGATGATCCAGTGGTTAATAGCAGTGCTGCTCTTCCAGAGGACCTGGCTTCAGTTCCCAGCACCCATGTCAGGGGCCTATGACGGTCTGTAGCTCCAGTTCTAAGAGATCCAGCATTCTGGTACCTGCAGGCACCTGTACTCACATGCACACACAGCTTTCATCTCACCTTGCAGGGCACTGCTGTTGCTCACATGTACATACACAAACATGTGTACACATACAATTTTTAAAAATCTTAAAAAAATGAAAGAGCCTGTTTATGGGGTAGTATGTGTGCATACACACGTGTGTGCATATGTTTCTGGGGCTGGGGTGAACCCAGGGCCTTGTGCATGCTAGCCCATGCTTAGCACCAAGCCTCACCCCAGCCTGCTTGTGAAGTGTGAATCATGTTAACTGCACTGTCCAGTGCTCACGTGTTTCTGGGGTGGCCTTCAGAGTCCCTGCCCAGGTGAGATGTTGGCTCTACCCAGGTCCTTCTCAGATCCCCTTGAAGTACAGTGAGGTACTTCTATCCCATCACCCTCTCACACCTCAGGTCCCTCTGACCTCAAGGAAGCCAGATGGGGGGGGGGGTGGGGGGGGGGGTAGGAACACAATCCAGGACCCTGTGTGCAGAATTTGGACACAACCACTACGCTACTCTGCAGCTTGGATAGGCCTAATACAGAGGCATCTGCAGTGGCCCAGAGCTCCCCAGGAAGGGGACAGGGCTAGAAAGGCCAGGATGGGGCCATTGGGTTGTGGTAGACATTGGGGGTTTCAGGTTGGGTTTCCTGTTGGCAGTGGAGATGCTGCTGCCAGTTGGGTTAATTGCCACCTCCTGGTTCAGGGACGAGTCCCAGCAAGGTGATTTTGCAGGGCAACTCAGCTGGGCAGGCCACTGCAGACTGGAACTGGGGACAGGGACTCCACAGCTCAGAAGAGTTGACCTGCAGGGCCCAGGCTGCAGCCGGGGCCAGGCTGTAGGCATCTTAGATGGGACCGGGTCTCTGGGTCCCTGCCTATCTTGTAAATAAAGCTTTATTTGTTTACAGCTGGCACAATGGAGTCTTGTACCAGAGAACACTGCCTGTGGGGCTCAAAATGGCCAGAGCCACTATCCACACAGGCAGTGTGGATTACTGGTGGGCAAGAGGTGATGTTGGTGACCTGGCTTGGAAGTCATTCTATCTTAACCTTCTGAAACACTGCTTTTGTCTTTCAGGCTCAGCTGTGCTCCAGGCAGCCTTTGCCCTCAACCAAAGTGCATGCTGAGCCTGGCTTTCCCTCCAGCTCCCCAGAGGGAAACTGAGGACTCCACAGTGAGGCCTTGTCTAGTGATGGTGCTTGGGACAGACAGGACTTGGCAGGTCCTATGGGTGCCTCTGTAAGGAGCATCCACTCAGGCCCACTGCCAAGAGTGGACAGCTCAGTGGTTTGCAGAATATTTAGAGTAGTGCCGCCTTCGCCACTGTCGAGTTCCAGAACATCCAGCCCACCACCCCAAAAGGGAACCCCATCCCCATGAGCTCTTTCCCCAGCCTCTAGCACCCACAAATCCGCTTCCCATTTGTGGATTGGCCTGTTTTGGAAATTTCCTGTTACAGATTCCCACACTGAGTGTTGACTTAGTCAGGGTTTCTATTGCTGTGTTAACACACCGTGACCAAAGCAATGTGGGGAGCAAAGGGTTTAATCAGCTCACACTTCCAGGTGACGGTCCATCATTGAAAGAAGTCAGGACAGGAACTCACACAGGGCAGGAACTGGAGGCAGGAGCTGAGGCAGAGGCCATGGAGGATGCTGCTTACTGGCTTGCTCAGCCTGCTTTCTTATAGAACCCAGGACCAGCAGCCCAGGGATGGCACCTCCCACAGTGGACTGGGCCCTCACCATTGATCACTAATTGAGAAAATGCTCTATGGGCTTGCCTGCAGCTAGATCTTATGGAGGCATGTTCTTAATGAGGCTCCTTCCTCTTAAGTGACTCTAGCTTGTGTCAAGTTGATGTAGAATTAGCCAGCATGAGTGGCCTTTTGTTTCTGGGTCTCGCACTAAAGCTGGTCTTCAGGCTCCCCACAATGTGTGTGTCTGAGTCTCACTCCTGCTCAGGGCTGCCTGGTGTTCCAGTGTATGGCTGGGCCACTCTTTACCCGTCCTGTGACTTGGTGGTGGTGGTGGCTGTGTGGGACATGAAGTCACTCCTTGAACTAATGTTGGACTCTGGTTTGTGGTGGCAGTAGCTTTGGTCTGTGGTAGTCTGAGTAAGAATGACTCCCAATAGGCTCATGTATTTGAATAGGTGGGATGAGGAGGTGTCACTGGGGTGGGCTTTGAGGTTTCAAAAGCCCATATCAGACTCAGTGTCTCTCTGCCTGCTGCTTGTGGATCAGGATATAAACAAGCTGCTACTTCAGCACCATGCCTTGTCTGCACTCCAGCATGCTCCCCGCCATGAGGATCATGGACTAAGCCTCTGAGACTGTAGCCCTCAGTTAAATGCTTTTCTTTATCAGAGTTACCGTGGTCATGGTGGCTCCTCACGGGGATAAAACAGTGGCTGAGACAGGCCTTTGGAGCCAGCAGGCATTCCCAGTGGCCGCCCCACCTTCCATCTGTAGTTGCAGTGAGAACGGTCCTAGGCTTTGCAGAAATGCCTGGAGCTGGGATCTGGCCTATGACAGCTGCTGGCAGCCCTGGACCACGGTTCAGTCAGAGCTCATGTCCACTTTAATCCTGTCCTGCCTCAGCCTCCTGAGCGTCACCAGACACCTGCTCTGTGCCTGCTCACAGATGGGTGCAGCTGAGCAGCTCTCGGGAGTGGCCCAGTGTGATGTCGAGGGCCATGACCCCTGTTCCTGTGCTGGTGTGTCCAAGATGTTGTCTTTTATTTCCTCCTTTAACAGACAAGAGTGTGGAAGTGGCCCAGGCCTTCCTGGTCAGGAGCTTGCCCAGCACTTCTCTTCACTCTGGTGGCTTCCAGCCAATCACCCAGGAGGGGACATGTGGATGCTGCACTTGATCTGCATTTGAGGTGCTGAGGCAGGAGGATGGCAGGGCGGGTCCTTGCTGCAGAGAACAACCTTGCTGTCTTCTGGCTGTGACTCCTGTGGGGTTTCCAGGGGGTCTGTTCATGTGGCTTGTTGGCCTGGATGTCCCACGTACTTTCTGTACACATGGCAGGTCCCTGCAGTTCCCTGGCAGCATTGAGTATTGGTCTTGGGACTGCACCACCCCTCAGCTGGCCTCAGGGAGTGCTTAGTTGGCTGGCTTGTCTCCTCTTGGTTCTGTGCCAAGCCCACTGTCCACACGTCTCTGTGGCCTGGGTGCCCAGCCTTCTCATCCCAGAAGTTAAATAACAAAGTTCTGAGCCCAGCAGTCCAGTTCTCAGCCCTGGGCCTGGGCCCTTGTGTCCTGTGCTGTCAGCCCCTGCTGTCCCACAGCCCCGCCGTCCATCCCGCAGCCCCTGTCGTCCATCCTGCAGCCCACCATCCATCCCGCAGCCCCACCATCCATCCCGCATCCCCGCCATCCATCCTGCATCCCCGCCATCCATCCTGCATCCCCGCCATCCATCCCGCATCCCCGCCATCTATCCTGCAGCCCTGCTGTCCTGCATCCCCGCCATCCATCCCCCGCCATCCATCCTGCAGCCCTGCTGTCCTGCAGCTTCAATGTCCATCCCGCAACCCCGCCATCCATCCTGCAGCCCTGCCATCTATCCTGTAGCCTTTGCTGTCCTGCAGCCCTGCCATCCTGTAGTCTGGCTGACCAAGTGAAGCCCTCAGGGCTCATCCTCTGTGTCTGCTCTTCTTGTTCCCACCCCACCCCTGCTGTTCACTCAGGGCTGCATGCACAGACTGGGAGGTCCTTCTGTTACAGCATGTGGACTCCTTGTGCTCAGGGGTCACGTACAACTGGTACACAGCTGGGGGAGCAAGGGAAGTGGGGCAGACAGTTCTAGGGGCAGATCATTCTCACCTTACCTGGGCTCTTTGCAGGCGGGACCCGTTAGGAAACCCACTTTCTCCTGCTGTGTGACTTCTGGAGCTGTGGGGTAACCCCAACAGGAGTCTAGCCACACTCCTGAACCAGGCTCAGGGAGTCATGGCTACCTCCCTGCTGGGGACTGAGCTTATGTTGTGGAGCCTGTCAAGATGATGGCCCAGGCCCATGGCCAGCCAGAACTCACCAGAGTTTGGGGTGTCGCCCAGTGGCCTGACCTCTGGCAGTAAGGACCTTCAGGAACAAGTCGGGTTGGGAGACCCTCCCTCACACTTGGAGGACTGGTGCCTTTAGTGCCACTGGGAGGAGCGTGCTAGCCTCCTGTGCTCCTGTGTTTTCCCAGGATGCTGACCAGGGCATAGAGCTTGTGCTGTGCTGGCTCATGGGACCGGTCCATTGCTGTGCGCTAAGGGGCTCAGCCCAGGGGCTGTCACTGCACTCCCAGGACCTCTGGAGCCCAGTCCATGGCTCCTCGGTCTTTCCCTGGGGGGTTGAGTAAGGGGGACAGGTGTGCACAAGCAGGGGTGTACAGGTGATGGGACACGGCCTGGCCATTGAAGTGGCCCTCTGTGGCCAGGCCTTGCTCCACAGCCAGCCTGGCCTGAAAGCTCTGCTCTTGACACGTGTCCCTGGATAGTGGGAGCAACCTCCTGTAGGGTGGGGTGAGTCTCAGTAGGCTGCTCTCTCTGAGCTCTGTTTAACTGACAGGAGGCAGAGAGGGCACTATCTGTGGACAGTAAGGAGCTGTTGTCACTAGGGGTAAGGGCGCTTGCTGTTTGGCAGCTGGCATGAGGTGGCTGTCTGTCTTTTCCCTCCAACCCCCAACACACATACACACTCTGAGGCTAGTGGGTTCCAAACCCACTTGCCCCAGTTCCCAGCTCTAGGTTACTAGGTTACTAGCTCTGCCTAGGCTGCTAGGCTACTTGTTCCCAACTACTAGACTATTAGCTCTGCCTACCTACCTCCAATTCTCAAACAAGTAGCACCTGGCACACTCATTGTGCTGGCCCATCACAGGCTTTGGGACCTCCACCTCTGCATGCACCCCACTAGCTTTTGCAGCTAGTGGCTATAGACATGGGGATCCTCAGATGGTGCCCTCATCTGTGGTGCATCTGTATGGTAGTGGGTGAGATGTCTGGCCCTTCTGGGGACCCTGGAACACTCCACTTGCCAGTTTGTCCAGCTTCTGGTGGCATTTGAGCCCTCTTGGCCCCTGCCCTCCTTGTGGTGACATTGCCCAGGTAGCTCTGGCTGATCCCTGTCTCTGCCCCTCCCACCTCTTAAGAGTCCTTTTCTTTGTGTGCTGTTCCAGCTGTAGGGTTCAGCTTCCCAGGGACCCAGTTCTGGTTCACACCTCCGCTCTGTCTCTCAGGATAGCTTGAGGGGTCAGCTGTAGCCCTCTGCTGACTCTTGACAGCTGGGGCCTTCAAGATCTCACCTACTGCTAAGGCTGGCAGCTTGAGTTCCATCCCTGGTCACACATGGTGGGAGGAGACGACTGACTCCTGCAGCTTGTCCTTTGACCTCTGCACATGTGCTTGGACAGCACTGCTTGCTGTGCCCTGGTCCTGCTTTCCACCTTCCTTCTGTGTGCTGCTGGCCTAGTGCTCTGTGCACTTCCCACCAGCACCTCGAGTGGGTCTGCGGTGCCCCCTTGATGGAGTGCAGCCCTCAGGTCCCATGCCCATCACAGTCGCCCACACAGGACCCTGGTGACAACCTGGTCTCTGCTGGCCATGCAGTCCTTGAGCAAGAGACAGGCAGGAGGAAGAACTGCTGTGTGCTGTCCCAACCCAGGTGGACGTAGTCCCTGGGAAGAACTGTGAGAGGGAGGAGGTGAGTGCAGGAACCCTCATCATACAAGTCAGACCTTGGGACTGCCCTGTGTGCCAGGGCTCAGCAGTAAGCCATGGAAGAGGAAATGTACTGTCCTCGTGTCATCCAGAAGACACACAGCGCTCCACCGTTGAATGTGGCCTGCTGGGCAGCCGAGGTGGACCCTGCCCAGGGCCACACTCTGCTGGTGGCTGCTGCACCCTCCCATGCTCCTCCCACATGCTCACCTGAACACCGAGGCACAACGAGGCTGTTGATTTCTAGGCTGTGAGGTCCCCGAGGACATGATTCCGTCTGCACCATCTCCCCCAGCTCTCAGCTCTGCATGGGGTGGTGGGATGGCAGGTAGATATTTGGATCCTGGGCTCAGCAATTGATGGGAGGCTGGTGGGGACAGTGGTGGCCCTGAGACCTGGGGTGGGTCAGATCTTCAGCAGGATAGCTTCTCGTCTGTGGCTAGGGCCTCCCTAGTGCCCTAGGGCTGGAGGACAGTGACTGACAGCCCCTCTCAGTAAACCATGTCCTATCACATGGCACTGGGGCTCTGAGAGCTGTGTCCACTAGAGCCCCAGGGCACCTAGGTGTCTGGTACAGCCCTGGGGCTCCCAGGTGATGCAGCTTCTTTCCTATCCAGAGCCCATCAGGGCGGTGGCCTTTGGGTGCCTGGCCACCAAACCCTGGCCTAGATCTTTTCTGTGCCCATCAAGCCCTGCACTCCATTCCTGGGCATGTGCTGCTACCTGGTGGCCACCCTGGGAAAGTGCGTGAAATCTGGGGGTGGGGGAGATCTCCAGGAGGAGGGGACTCTGACAACCCTTCTCGGACAGACCCTGGGCTGCAGGCTATGATGTGGTCTCCCAATAAGGAGAGGTCAGTGGCTGAAAAGGTTCCTATACAAGGGGCAGTAAGGAGACCAGCTGTGCTGCCTCCCTGCAGCATGGATGCTCCCAGCATCTGTGACGTCCCCTCCATGCTGGCACACAGGTGGGTCGGTACTAGCTGTGGCTTGAGCTGACTCATGGGTTGGTTTGTCAACTTGGCTCAGGGTTCCCTGAATAGCTTGATGGAGTCCAGGCTGTGAACAAGTGGGACATTCTCAACCTTCCCAGGATGACCTCATGTGTGCACAGGGATCCTGGGTGGATGTGGTGACCACAAGGCCACAGGTCCACATGGAAAGAAGGTCCTTGCTGAGAACAGTTCTGCATTCTAGGGGCCTCTGGTTAGAAAGTGCGCAGCTTTTGGGACCCGTGCGTTTAGTCAGCTGGCGTCACTCTGGTGCTCAGGCTGGTGGGAGTGATAGTCTTGTGGTGTGCTGGCAGGCCCCAGCTGTCTGCTGTTACCCTATTGCAGCTGGGGGTGCTTTCGTTGCCTCTGAGGGAACGTCACGGTGGTGATGCAGGTCTGTGGTGATGCAGGGCTGCACTGACTGCTCTTCTCCTCTCACAGGTGTGGCTCTGCATCGCTGCAGCCATGGGGTCCGAGGACCACAGCGCCCAGAACCCCAGCTGCAAAATTATGACCTTCCGCCCCACCATGGACGAGTTCAGGGACTTCAACAGATACGTGGCCTACATCGAGTCGCAAGGTGCCCACCGCGCAGGCCTAGCCAAGGTGGGTCATGCCCTCCCAGTCTGCTTGGTGCCTAGACGCCTTGTCACTGCCGCTCCAGCCTCTTCACATTCACAGAGGCACCAGGTTCTGTGTGGGCACCTGGACCAAATCAGGGCACTCGAGTCCCTGAGCCTAGGGAGCAACCCAGCCTGGGTGGGACACAGAGCCTGCTGCTGTGAGGGATAGGGCTACGCTAGGTCAGGGACGGAAGGGAACCCAGTGCCTAAGGGCAGTGGTACCAGGAAACACCTTTAATTCCTGATGAAGTGGCAGTGAGCCAGAGTGAGAGGGAATATAGAGTCGTGTGTGTGAGTGTGTGTGAGTGTGAGTGTGTGTGTGTGAGTGTGTGTGTGTGTGTAGGCATAAGGCCTTGCATAGTAGAGTGTTGGGATTACCTTGCATCTTTTTTTTTTTTTTTTTCTTTTTTAAAAAAGAGCCAGGTAGTGGTAGTGCATGCTAAGAAGCAGAGGCAGGCAGATCTCTCTGTGAGTTCAAGGCCAGCCTGGTCTACAGGGCGAGTTCCAGGACAGCAAGGGCTACACAGAGAAACCCTGTCTCAAACAAAACAAAACAGAACAAAATCTATGTGTCTGTGGGTGTGCATACGTGTGTGTGGTGCATATTGAAGCTAGAAGGGGGCGTGGAGCCACAGCAGTTGGGAGCCTCCTCATGAGGTGCTGGGCTCTGAAAGGTGAGCCAGCTCTCTGCCTCTCGATTCACTTCTTGGTTCTCCTTAGCACTGGGATGTGCCAGGTCTCCCGTGTGCTCCTAAATGGCCCCTCCAGGCCTCTTGTGTGCAAGGTAAATGGTAGGCTGGCCTCAGGACTTTTTCTGAAACCACTCAGGATGGTGTTGAGCCCCCCAGGCCCTGAGAGGGCAGGCCAGCACCCACACACCTGGCCTTGCTCGTGGTACACCTGGAACAATTGCTTGTGGGTCGCCACACGGCCACCATGCTGTCTAGAACTCCTGGTTCTCTGGAGTCGAGCCAGCGCTTCAGAATGCCAGAGACAGTCCAGAAACCCACAGGTGGCGGCAGGTGCCTGTGGGGCTCTATCTCCAGGCAGACAATGGGGCTGGATAGGTAACTGCCACCAAGCCTGAGCTTAGTCCCCAGATCCACACACTAGGAAGAGAGCTAACGTCTGTGAGTGTTCCCCTGACTTCCACATGCATGCACATACATGCACACACATGATAAACAAGCCAGTATAACAGCCAAAACGGCACACAGCCTTCCTCAGGGCTCTGCCGGTGCCCTCTGAGGCGGGCCTGCCTTCTGCCAGCCACTGCCCCCGCTCTAAAGCTGTCGAGTCCTGTCCCTCCTGAAGATCAGTTTCTCAGTGAACACCTTCCTTGTGCAAAGCGCACAGAGGGCTGTGTCTACCCTCCCTGTGTGGGCTTCCCCATGGCACTGCCCACTGCCATGCGGGTCTGTAGGCTCTCCTCCTTGTTGTGGTCTTAAAGCACTTAACGACGTGCACATAGTGCCCCTCCTGTTTCAGCCTAACAGGCCAGTACAACAGACTAATGCCTCTGTCCTGCCCTGCCTCTCTGTGCCTGCATGGGCAACACGCCCATGTGCACATATACGGGTGTGCAGCCATGTGATGTGTGCGTGTGCAGGCCAGAGCAGGGTGTTGGGCGTCTTCCGCTCTCACTCTTCCGCTTCCGCCTGGAGACAGAGTCCTACTGAACTGGAAGCTCACCAGTCTGGCTAGGCCAACCGTCAGGCTGTCCCCATCTGTCGCCCCGTGCTGAGGTCACAGGTGTGCAGCCCTTTACATGGATGCTGGGGATTTGAACTCAGGTCCTCATGTTTTCAGAACGAATGTCCTTACCATTGAGTGTCTACCCAGCCACGTGTGTGTCTGTGTGCGAGCGTGTGTGTATCTGTGTGTGTGCGTGTGTGTCTGTGTGTGTGTGCGTGTGTGTGTCTGTGTCTGTGTGTGTTTGTGTTTGTGTGTGTGTGCGTGTGTGTGTGTGTGTGTCTGTGTGTGTTTGTGTTTGTGTGTGTGTGTGTCTGTGTGCGCGTGTGTGTGTGTCTGTGTGTGTGTGTGTGTGTGTGTGTGTGTGTGTGTGTGTCTGCACTCCTGCGCATATGCCCCCTGTGGACATGCCTCCAGGCACTTTGCAGTCCTAGGGTTGGCCTTAGGTTTCCTGTGGAGGATGCCATTGCTCAGCAGACATTGCTCCTGTCCCTAGCCTCAGCTGGAGTCTGCCATCTCAAGGCTCTTGAGCATTGTTTTTGAGCTGCAAGTTTCTGCCCCTTCCTTTTCCCCAATGGCCACAGATTGGGTGGCGTCCTACTGTGAGCCCCTCCCTGCCTGCAGCGCCCTCCCACCAGAGGCCATTGTTCACCTAGACTATCCTCTGCTCTGCTGTGGTCCCTGCAGATGAGACCATGGCATCTTTGATCTGCCACCTCCTACCACAGCCTGTGCAGGCACAGCTCCCCCTCTGGCGTTGCTAGCATCAAGAGTGCACATCCATGGGTTTGTAGGGCTGCCTGCTCTTCCTGTGCCCGAGTTTCTGGCCCTCCCTTCCCTGCCTTCACCTTGTCCTCGGGGACCGGGCTCCTCTGCAGCACCTTTGCATCCCACTGTTTTGCCTGCCTGTCAGAGTGGAGCCATCACACTAGGCTGTGGCTCAGGTCCCCTGTGACTTTGGGGATCTGTGCTACCCCATGGGATTGAAACCTGGGGAGGCTGACTCAGTCCAGGTACTGGGTGCACGTGTGCAGCACAGCACAAGCACACATACCTCCTGCTTTCTGAGGGCAGATGGACTCCAGGAACTACTGCTAGCCACGCACAATCTGAGGGCATGGGGTTCATCAGCCTCAACCATTGTGTGTGTGTGTGTGTGTGTGTGTGTGTGTGTGTGTGTGTGTGTGTGTGTATGTGCGTGCGCTCTCAGATGAATGACTACAACATGTGCACGTGTTTGTATGTAAGAATGTGAGTGTGTGTAGCCAAGCAGTGGTGGCACACACCTTTAATCCCAGCACTTGGGAGGCAGAGGCATGGATCTCTGTGAGTTTGAGGCCAGCCTGGTCTACAGAGTGTACAGAGTGAGTTCCAGGGCAGCCAGGAACCCTATCTTGAAAAGAAGAGAGATAATGAGTGTGTGCGTGTCTGTGTGTAAGAATGTGTGTATGTGTGTCTGTAAGAATGAGTATGTGTGAATGTGTGTGTGTGCATGTGCGTGCACACATGTCTGTGCTGGGGGCTCTTCTGGCAGCACAGCTGTCCCCACCTCCTCCACAAGATCTGTGAGCTCCAGAGCTAAGAGAGTGCTTGCTAGAGGCAGTGAGAACCAGACTCACCCAAGGGTGGGGAGTGCTCTGAGGATGTGCTAGGATGACCAGACCAGGGCTTCCTGGCTGCTTGGTAAGCGCTGGGTGTAAAAGCCTTGGAGGTGCTGGCTTGGGGTCTCCTTGACGTCAGGCTCCTTCCCATGGGGCCAGCAGGAAGCTCAGTGGCTTGTCAGAATGGCTGCTGCCCTGTGGCTATCTCTCCCCTGCCACTTGTTAGCCTTATCTGAAGTGTGGTCTCAGTCCCCCATCCCTACCCCTGCGTCCTGGCACTGTGGGCACAGAGTTGGCTGGTTCTCTGGGGGCTGTCCTGGGCACTGCAGGGTACTGAGCAGTGTCCCCACCCACTGCAGGACAGGATGCCCTCAGTGTGTGTCAGCCGCAGGCATCCCTAGACACGAGCCAGAAGCCCCAGCTGAGACTTCCCTCTCTGCATGCAGTGTGGGAACTGGAGTTGCTGCCTGTGTGCCTGTTGAGTCCCTGGGGACCACAGGTGACTTGAGTTATCTGAAGTATCACAAGCTTGGAGCCGCCAGTCCTGTTCTGTGGCCAGAGTAGAGAGGGAGGCCTGTGAGGCTTGGTACTGCAGCCCTGAGAGCCGCGGGCCTTGTGCCCTCTACCTCCCCTCGACGAGGGCTGGGACAGTCCTGACGCTTCCCATCCCCTCCAGGTGTCCCCTCTGCCCTACCTTGTATACCTAAGTGCCTGGGGCTGGGGGATGATCCCTTGTGCCTCAGCTTCCTCAGAGCAGCCACTTGTGACCTGGCCTTGTTGCCATGTGTGGAATACTCGCCTCCGGCACCCACTCCGTCTTCCTGGGATCCCAGACTGGTTCTGATCTTGTCTCGTGCGCTCCCTTGCAGCTTGCTGCCGTGTGCCTGTGCAGGGGCACCTGTGCACAGTAGCAGTGATCAAGAACAGGTTCACGTGTAAGAGTGTCACAAAATGGGGCCCCTGCTGACTCTTGAGTGCATTGGCTCAGTTTAGAAACACACACACATACCCCGTTCAGCCCTGGCTTGTGGCCCAGTCCCCCAGTGTCTGCTGCAGTGGGGACCAACTACCACCTCGGCCGCCATGGCTGTCATGGTTGTGTGTGTGTGTGTGTGTGTGTGTGTGTGTGTGTGTGTGTGTGTGTCAGCACTAGTGTGGGTGCATTTAGATCTTTGGGGACCTGGGATTTCCTACCCTTGGGAGCTGCATCACCCACACCCTTCTTGGCCCCCACAGATCATCCCACCCAAGGAGTGGAAGCCACGGCAGACGTATGACGACATTGATGATGTGGTCATCCCAGCACCTATACAGCAGGTGGTGACAGGCCAGTCGGGGCTGTTCACACAGTATAACATCCAGAAGAAGGCCATGACCGTGGGTGAATACCGTCGCCTGGCCAACAGTGAGAAGTATGTGGCTACAAGCTGTCTCCCTGCCGCTCAGACTCCCCACTTCCTGGAGGCCCAGCTTGGTCCGTAGGGCTCCTCACCCCATCCCTGTCTCCAGGGGCTTCCCTCATCCCAGCGTGTGGTCTGGTAGCCTTCCAGTGGAGGTCCTCCAAGCTTCCTGCTCTGCAGATCTTGAGACCTTACAGTCATAACATGCATAGACACATGGTCCCCGTGTTCTCTGCTCCAACTGCCCCTGGTTCCTGAAGCTCTGGGCCTCTCCTTGCCACAACCAGCTTTGGTTTTGGGGTTGGGTTCTGAGGTGGCTGAGGTCGTACTGCCTAGAGCCCGATCTGAGCTGTTGTACTGTCCCCAGGTACTGTACCCCACGCCATCAGGACTTTGACGACCTGGAACGAAAGTACTGGAAGAACCTGACCTTTGTCTCTCCCATCTACGGGGCCGATATCAGTGGCTCTCTATATGATGATGTAAGTGTCTGTGAGTGGCTGCCACTGTGGGCTTTAGGGATGGGAGGAGAGCGGCTAGGCTCAGGATCACCCTGACTCCAGGGGCTTCCCCCACCTCCGTGGTCCTGGACACTACTTGGCAGGAATGTGCTGACTTCTGGCCCAAGCTGGCATGCTGAACAGGAGGCTACAACTTGGACTGGTCTCTGTGATGGTGGGGACTCTGGGTCCTGCCTCTTCTGACTCCTGTGTCTGTGGCCTTGCGGTCTTGGCCACCTCAGTGGTGGCTGCTGAGGTGTGGAGCTGGGAGCCCTTGGCTTGGAGCTGTAGCAGGAGCTCCGCTTGGGGGTGGCTCCTACCACCTGCACCTGCAGCCCCCCTGCTCAGGCTCAGTTGTCAAGCTCAGGAAGAGGGACCACCTCAGGGGCCCAGGGCAGAGCCACCTTGGTGCTGGCGCCTCACTGCATGGCTCTGGAAGGTTCTGCTCGTTGATGATTTGCATGTGCGTGTGCACGTGTGTGTGTGTGCACCTGCAGATAATCTTGAATGTCTTCCTCAGACTGTGGCTCTGTCCCCCTTGCTTCAGCCTCAAGGAGGGATGCTTGCCTCACGCGTGCTGGGGTTGTCTGCTCCACCTTGTTTCTTCCTTACTTTTTAATTCTGGGGGGTGGGTGCCTGCATGTATGTTTAATCCCCAGGAACTGGAGTACCACTGATGTGAGCCTCCATGTGGGTTCTAGGAACTGAACCCTGGTCCTTTGGAAGAGCAGCTGGTGCTCTTAAGCACTGAGCCATCTCCCCAGCCCCTCACCTTGCCTTATTTTCTGGGACAGGGTCTCACTGAACCTGGAGCTCACCTGCTAGGCTAGAGTGACTCGCCAGCAAACCATGGGGACTCCCCTGTGTCTGTCCAGAGCTGGGATTGCAAGTGTACACTGTTGCATCAGCTTTCTGGATGGGTGCTGGTGGCTGGGCTCAGGGTCTCCACTGAGCGGTCTCCTCGGTGTTGATTGGTTTGTTTGTTTGTTGTTTGGTTTTTAGTTGTGTGTGGTGTAAGTGTGGGCGTCTATTCTTGTGTGTGTATGTGTGTTCAGGGGCATGCGTGTCCCACTCTGTTGTAGATCTGAATTCAGGTCACAAGGCTTGGTGGCAGCACCTTCATGCTGAGCCTTCTCAGTGGCTGTGATTGTTCCTAAAGGCAGCCTCGCTTTGTGTAGCCTACATGCCATGCACTGTAGCCGTTAAAAGCACAGGGTTCAGTGGGCTCCAGTGCACCCACAGTGATATAATAGATTCCTCACCTACCACCCCACAAACAGTCACCCCCCTCCCCAGACTGACACCCAGGAGTCCATGTCTGTCTGGACACTTCCTGTTTTTAGTGTTCCACATTGTAGCCTCTTGTTTCTGATTCTAGATGTCCTCAGGGACCCTGCACACTAGCGTGTGGAGGGCCCACACAGCATGTCCTTGTCTATCTGGTGATAGACATGTGGGCTGTTGCCTACTTGGGCTCTGAGAGGTGAGGTAGCAGTGGGTGCTGCCAGGTCCATGTGGTCTGGGCTTTGTTTCTCCGAGGTCCATATCTTGGGTGCACCTCAGGGCTTGAGAGGCACTGCTGCGTAGTAGTTCCTTTTGCCAGGATGCCGAGTCTGCTGGGTGCCCGCTGCTCTCTCCATGCCTCTCTGGAGAAGTCTGTTCTAGATTCTCTGCCGGATCAGCATGTTTCTAGATTACTGAGTCGCGGGGTGTGAGTTCACCACCAGCCTGTCTGACTGCTCTGGGAGCTGTCTGTCTGTCCAGTCTTCTTTCCCTCAGTGCTGGGATGGACTGTGGGCCCTTGTGGATGCTGGGCAGCTGCTCAGAGTCACACTCTTTGTAGTTCGTGTTTGTACTTCTGAGTGCCGGGGACCACAGGTCTGGTGGTTTTCTTTCCTCGCGTGGCCTTACTTGGTAGAGTCCACATAGTCCTTTTTTTGCTTCTGTTCTTGGTGTCACATTTAAGAACCTGTTGCTGATTCCACAGACAAGAAGGGTTGGCCTTGTCCCTTTCCTGAGTGTTCAGTGGCCTTGGTCCTCAGTCTGCTGCTCTGTGAGCTGGGGTTAGACCCAGGTCAGTGGGGAGAGCCGCTGGCCCAGCATCAGCTACTGGAGAGATGCTTTTACCACAGGGGATGGTCTGGTGCCAGGGGGAGTTCTAGGTCAGTGTTGGTTATGTTTGTTCATTAAAAAGACAGGGCTGGTAAGATGGCTCCAGAGGGGAAGGGCGCCGGCCGCTAACCTGACAACCGCGTCTGATCCCAGAACAGCGCCCACTGCAGAGGGAGCTGAAGCTGTCCCTGGCTCCTCATGTCACACACAAAAGAAATCAACGGGAACAAGTTCTCGTTGAGACAGGGCTTCTCTGGAGCCCTGGCTGTCCCAGAACTCTCTCTGTAGACCAGGCTGGCCTCAACTCACAGAGATCCTTCGGCCTCTGCCTCCTGAGTGCTGGGATTAAAGGTGTGCACCACCACTGTCTGGCAACAGAAGTTCTTATAATAGATTTTTTTTTTTTTTTTTTTTTTTGGTCAGTTTTAAGTCCACAGCAAAATGGAGCAGAAAACTCAGCTTGCGGGGCTGGAAAGACGCTCAGTGGTTTAGAGTACTTCTTTTAGTTCAGGGGACCTGGGTTCTAGTCCCCGCACCACGTCAGGTGCTCCATCACTGCCTCTAACTCCAGCTCCAATGGATCCGGCCCCTGTGGGTGCTGCACTTGCACACACGCACATTTACACACAAGTAGTTGAACAATTAATGAAAGTCGCACATGGGAGCCTGCAGTCCTGTTGCCTCCCTGCCCCAGCGGTGACGCCAGGCACTCCCTGCCCCCACTCTTGTCCCTCTCTACAAGTCTCAGGACTGGAATCACGGCACAGCTTTTCCAGAGGCTTCTGCTGTCCTGCAGCCATGCGGGCTTAGGACTCGTCCATGTCCTTTCTGATTGAGGGTTTGTCTCTTTCAAGTGTGTGCCTCACCTATGCATGCGGCTCTCCCAGCCTAGTGCCGGTGCCCGAGGACAAGCTGTTCCACAAGTCCTTCCGCAGCTGGTTCTTTCTCCTCCCTTCCTGAGCCAGGCTCTCACGGAACCCAGGTTGGATTTGAACTTGCTGAGGATGACCTTGAACTCCCGACTCTCCTCTTCCGCCTCCTGAGTGCCAGTGTGCTGTGCCCTGTTCACAGTGCCCAGCAGTGCACCCTGTGTGAGCAAAGCCCTGCTCTGATGGGGAGCCCATGGGGGTCTCTTGGCGGTTTGGTCTGATTTACCCACTTCACGGGTGGCAGGAAGGTCTTAGGTCTGTGGCCATGTGTTCTTGTCTCTTGGATTTGGGCTCCCCATCTCTAGTAGGTATCTTGTGCTGTCATCTGTGCTCCCGGGGAGTGCTGCGTGAGATCAGAGTCTGGACTTAGCCCCTGCACCCGCTCCTGTCAGCCAGTGGGCCGACTTTGTGGAAGGTCCTGTCCACACACAGGCGTCAGCCGCCAAGGCCAGGCCCTGGGCTACATCTACCGCAGGCCACCGGGAAGCTTGTGGCTTGGGCCCCACCTAAAGTAGTACAGAATCTGTTACAGATGGGGAACTGAGGACCAGAGCAGAGGACTTTTGACCCAGTCATGGGGTAAATTCTCCCCGGGAGGCTGTACCTGGGTCCTATTCTTGTAGCCTATGGCGTGTCTCATGTGACTGTGCTGGTGGCAGGCAGGGCAGCAAGGCCATTGTATGCTTGGTGACCAGTTGCCATACTGCTGTGACCTCAGCAGCCTCTGTCCTCCAGACTTGGGTCTTCAGCCTCTTGCCAGGGGAATGCCCCTCCAGGGTCACGGTGTGGAGATGCGGAGATGCACCCTGGTGGCACTGGGGTGGATGAGGAGAGGTCTCAGGTGCATGCGCCTGAGGCCCCTGAGCTGCCTTAGCTGCAGCTCGCAGTGGAGAGCATGGGTTGAGGTGGGGCTTCAGCCACTGTTGCCTGCATCCTCCTGAAGCAGTCCGCTCTTGTCTGATGGAAAGTTCTGGAAGGGCTGTCATTTGGGCATGGGTTCACATGGAGACTGCCTTTCTCCTTCTGTGTTACTTAGAGGTGTGGAGTCACCTCCAAGCTATAGTTGTCCTTGGCACATGCTGGCTTGTAGGTTGTTGCCTGTATTTAGCACCTGCTATTCCAGGAAAGCTGGGGCGGCTGGTTCAGGGCCTGAGCACTTCTAGTCTGCCCATGACCCTTAACCTCTTGGGATGACCAGTTGGAGCCTGGTACCTGATGCTGACTGACATTCCTCAGTAGCCCCGTTCTACCAGGTGACAGCAGCCAGAGTGCAGGTGGGCACAGGTGTCCTGGGAAGGTTCTGCTGACCACACACACACTTGCTGTCCACAGGACGTGGTCCAGTGGAACATCGGCAACCTGAGGACCATCCTGGATATGGTGGAGCGTGAGTGCGGCACCATCATCGAGGGTGTGAACACACCCTACCTGTACTTCGGCATGTGGAAGACCACTTTTGCCTGGCACACAGAAGACATGGACCTGTACAGCATCAACTACCTGCACTTCGGCGAGCCCAAGTCCTGGTGAGTGCCGGGGTGTGACATGTGGAGAGATCTGGCCACTGGTGACAGGTTCCTGCGGGGCGCCTCCTGTTCCCCCTTCAGGCCTGGGGGAGATATGCTGGCCTAGGACCGTGGCTTTGCTGGTAACAGGTACCCACCCGCAGCCCTGTCATTCTAGGCAGCAAACCAAGGGCTGTGTCCTTGCTTGAGGCTCTGCCACGCCGATCGATGGGTGTGTCACCTGCAGACCACATCCCAGGACTTAGTTCCCGCTGGACCTGGAGGCTATGAGGTGCCAGTGTGCCAGAGTGCTCCCTCTCCATCTCCTGGAGACAGCCAACCGTCCCCTGGGCCTCTGCTCGGGTGCAGGGAACCCCGTTGTCCCCCTCAAGTGTTTTGTGCCTGGGGCCCTTGCTTTTGCAGTCCGTCTCCCTGGAGTGTAAGGTGGTGGTGGCTCAGGCCTCCCAGTGGGGCTGCTGCCTCCTGAACACTGGGCTCCGGTGCCCCTTAGATGCACCCTGCGACCACACTGTGGTCCTTGTGTCCCGTCCCCTACTGTCTAGCACCTCCCTGCAGTCCCAGGTCACCTTGTCCTCAACAGGCCTCCCCTGTGCTGCTCAGCTGTGGACGGGACTGTGTGCCGAGCCTGTGGAGGGCCACACCAAGAGTGCCCTCTTTTTGGGTGTCTCTGTACTCATACCCCAGGCACACAGTCCTCCCCGCTCCTGTGGAGTCTGGGCTCGGCCCTGGGCCGCTCTCCTTCCCTGGAGGACACTGCTGTATGTGTGCCTCCCACGTGAGCCCTGCAGCCGGCTGTCGCCAGGCTTGGGCTGTACGGGCAAGTGAACCCCAAATACTGTCCCTTTTTCTGACATTCTCATGTCTTGTGTGAGTCCCAGCACTGTCCCCTCATAGTTACCGAGGTGAGACATCCCTGAAGTGTTGTGTCTGCCGCTTCCTGGTTCCCTAGGCCCTTCGGGAGCTCTGCACCTCGCTGCCCCAGGGTCTGAGGCCCTGTGTTCCCTGGCCTGGGGCAGGACCCTTTCTCCCAGTCTGCTTCTGACCACCCTGCCTCCCTCTGAGGGTCTGTGGTGGGGAGGTGATCTCCCACAGGCCTGGGAGAAAGTCAGGGGTGCGTGGGCAACACTCTGCCAGCCGAGGCTCTCAGCTGCTTCTCCTGTTGCAACAAAATCCTCTGACAAAGGCAGCTAGCAAGAGGAAGGCTTTGCCTTGGCTCCCCTGTCATGCTGGGAAGCACTGAGGCAGATGGTCACATGACAGGGCAGCTCCTTCTCGTGTGTGGTCCAGGACCCCAGCCCAAGGGTGGCGCCATTCACAGTAAGGCAAGTGCTGCTTCCTGGAGGCCTGTCTCTCATGCTCTGGATCCTGTCCACTAGACAGACAATGCTGCCCAGTGCACTGGGCACTGTGGGCTCCTGCTGTGTTGTCTAAGCTGTGCATACCACCGACTTCTCTAAGTTCAACTGACAAGATCCCTGTTTGTGGAAGCCTGATGTAACAGTGACAGGCTGGATGGCGTCTCATGAGCAGCCTAGACTGTGCCCTCAACCCCCAGTGTGACCTCTGGCCTTTGGTGGGACTGTCACCTGTGTACACCTGTCCAGCCAGGTGACTCCTCCCATGGTGCTCTGCTACTACCTGTGTGGAGGGCAGCTGTGGCAGTTGCTACCTGGTCCCCTGGGATCCCCTGAGAAGTGATGTGGTAGCAACAAGGACCAGCGGTCTGCTCCTTGTGGCTGCATTGTCCTGCAGGGCTAGGGACACTCTGGGACACAGACAGCTTACGGGTGCTCCTGCTGCAGATCCCCACGTGTTTGTATGTGAGTGTAACTAGCATGTGCTGGGACCAAAGTCCTGCTCCTGGTGGCCACTAGGTGGCACTCCCGCGCTTCTGACAGGCAGCCATTCCCTTGCTCCCAACCTAGCTACTCCTGGATGCTGTAACCACGCTCCCTGGCTGCCTGTTGTGTTCGGCATGGGGAGACAGCCCCACTTTCTCCCCCAGAAAATAAGAGGGAAGAATAAGAGCTGCAGGCCAGCCAGGGCTACATGGGGAGGCTACAGCTCAACCAAGAGAAAAAGAAACCAGGCCAGCCCCTGGCGTGAGGCTGAGAATGGGACCTGGCTAGCATCCACTGCTTAGCTTCAGAGAGACCCCTGAGCTGTCAGGAGCCATCAGAGTGGCCGGTGAAGTGGGTGCCAGCCACAGAGAGACAGGCTGGTGGGCCAGCTGTGGACCTCTTTGGGACTAGAGCATCCCTAGTGTTGGGAAGCACTTTGGCAAAGACAGTGAGAGCCATGCTGTCTGAGGGTGGTGCTGCGACATGCATGGCCACATGGCCCTGCAGCCTGGGAGGCCTGGAGCTCCCTGAAAGGTGATGGCCACATGTGGACAGCTGTCTGTGGTGAGGGTCCACACAGTGTGCCACAGGCTGGTCTCTTTTGCCACCAGTTACCCACCCACTCCACACTGGGTGCAGGTCCAGCCTCCCCACGTCCCTGTATCCTGCTGTGACTGGAAGTGGCCATCAGGGCTGTCAGTGAACACATTGGCCACTTGTTTGGGGACCGAAAGCTCCAGCAGAGTTCAGCCTTGGTCTTGGTGAGGGAGGCCCTGTTGCCCATAAGCAAGGGTCTCCTGCTCTGAGCGTCCGTCCTGTCACCCCCTCCCACAGCAGGGAAGGGCCTTAGTTAGCTCTCTGTTGCTGCAGTAGACACCATGACCCAAAGAAACTCGGGGAGGAGGGCTGATTCCGCTTATATGTTCTAGCAGTACTCCATCATGGCAGGAAGCTGATGCCGAGGCCGTGGAGGGTGCTGCTTACTGGCTTGATCCCCATGGCTGGCTCAGCCTGCTTTCTTATAGAACCCAGGACCCCCAGGGATGGCCCCTCCCACAGTGGGCTGGGCCTTCCCTCTCCGATCATAATCAGAACACTGTCCTACAGGCCAGTCTGATGGAAGCCTTATCTCAGTGAGTTGGTTCTTCCAGGGCAGTCTAGATCTGTCACCTTGACAGCTGACCGTTACAGGATGGGACTGAACCCATGTGTCCTTGGGGACACACAGACCAGGTGTGCATTTGACTTGGGTTCTCCTCCCAGGCTATGGGCCCAGAAAGATAGGATTTCAGCTACATCTGTGTCCCCAGCTCCAGCAGGGACCTCAAAGGGGTCAGCACTACTCGGGTCCTTGTTACACCATTGGAGTTAATACATTCTCCCTCATGGACATGTGGATGCTGCTCCCTGGATGCGGCTTAAAACTGGGGAGTCCCCACTGCTGAGCCCTTCTGTCTCCCCGTTTTGTATGACAAGAGTTTTCCCGAGGAGACAGGACACACATGACTACTCACCAGGTAGAGAGCCCACAGCAGACCAAAGTACGGACACCCCCAAGTCCTGCATGGTGACCACGAGTTTTCCTGGGGTCACTGACAGGCACATGGGTGAGGGGAGACAGCTGTGTCACCAAGGCTCACCCCAGCATGGGTGACGGCTCACAGAGCTGGGAACCTGGAGTATATCACACAGCCGGCAGGGCAGAGTACAGGACAGGCTGCAGAGTGTCCTTTCCTGGTGCCTCGGCTTCCTGAGGGGACCCTCAGCTTTTATTGTTCACTCTGGTGGGGAGGGGCCTAGTGAAACTGGTCGGTTTTAGAGATTTCCTGAAGCTATTTTGAGTTGCTTACCTTCCTATTTAAAGAGCCCTCCTGCAGGATGAAAAAGGCTTCAGTCCCAGAGGCAATTATTATACCCCCCCATCAGAGCCTCTAGTGTGGGCTGTGTCTGCTTTGCATCAGCACCATGATGGGCTGTGGTGCATGAGGGCGTCTGCAGGTCCCAGCATTTTCTGAAGCTTCTCTGGGTCTGTTGCTGCCTTGGCTGATGTGATGGGGTCAAAGGACTTTGAGGTGGTGGGGGATGTGCTGCTCTGGGCAGGTGGAGTAAAGAACCCAGGCTCTGTGCAGTCCCCCAGAAACTGTTGCAGCAGATGGAGGTGGCACTTGGAGGTAGGGTGGGTCCTCATGCTTTCCACAGAAAGCTGTCTCTGGAGGAGGAGGCACACATGTGCGGCTGCAGCGTGGCCCCTGCAGACAGGGCCTTGCATGGGAAGTGAGGAGCCTGTACTTGCAGGGCTCCTGGTGGCTGCAGCGGCTGCTGCTGCTGCTCCTCCTCCTCCTCCTCCTCCTCCTCCTCCTCCTCCTCCTCCTCCTCCTCCTCCTCCTCCTCCTCCCTCCTCCTCCTCCTCCTCCTCCTCCTCCTCCTCCTCCTCCTCCTCTTCCTCCTCCTCCTCCTCCTCTCCTCCTCCTCCTCCTCCTCCTCCTCCTCCTCCTCCTCCTCCTCCTCCTCCTCCTCCTCCTCCTCCTCCTCCCTGGGTAATCTGTGACCACTGCTTAGTCAAACCCTGGGCTCTAGCCTAGGGAAGGTCACCTGCATCACCACCTAAGGCCTGAGGGGACAACTGGACCTGCTGGGGACCTATCCTGTGTCAGCCAGGGTGGTACTGGCTTGTAAGTGCCTTGCAGTCCCCATCCTCAGGAACCAAAGATGGTCCCTGCACTTCACCGTAGGCGTGACCCTCTGCAGTGGTCAGCTGCTACCAGGTTCCTCTGATGACCAAGCCAGTAGGAGGCAGCTTAGAGGCAGCTCGGCTTGCAATGGTTGGTTCTCATCTGGCTTGCATCACGTGACAACTCCCCACCCCCACCCCCCACCCCCGTCCTCTTTCCACTGTGTGACTCCTGTGAGGTGTGGATGCTCTCTACTAGGGAAGTGTAAGGTTGCTGCTTCCACCTGCTCTGCCACTCTGTCCTCTCCAGAGCACCTGGCCGTGGTGCCTGTCCTCGGCTATCCTGGGAGTTCTATGAGAGGCGAGCTGTCTGCAGAAGGGACCTCCTCTGAGCGTGGCAGCTGTCCCAGGTAGCTAACCTGGGCTGGCGGAGCCTAGCAGCAGGCTCTGGCTGTGTTGTTGTATGACTGTATGTAGCACGAATTGTTAGAAGGTCTTATTAATAAAAACAAACCTAGTATGCCTGTGGCAGGAAGGGATCTTTCTCTACCCAGTCCACATCTCAGTGGCGGCCTTGGCCTCTTGGTCCCAAAGATGCAGCCAGCTCCATGTCCCTTGACCTGTCCTGTCTCAGACACTGCAGGCGTGTGAGGCAAAAGGTCAGCCCACAGGCTGCTGTGTGCCCCCTCACACACAGAAGCCAGGAAACCCCAAATGGCAAGGTGACCAAGAGCCAGTCAGGGGTGCTCTCCAGCTGGCATTGAGGCTCTGCCCTGCAGGGGTTGGCATGCAGGCCAGCTCAACTGCTTGGTCCAGACATACAGAAGCTAGTGAGGACAGCTGTGTTATCCCTGGCCCGGCACCCCTGCAGCCTCCTATTGGGCCTCTGGCCTTACTCTGGCCCCAGCCACTCGGTCACCCCCAATGCCACTGCTCTGGCCTTTTGCTTCTTGAGATTGTGCTGTATATCTCAGCTACCTTGGGAACCTGGTGACATGCCTGAGCTCAAACTGGGGCACTGGGCCCTTGGTACAGCAAGATGAGCCCTGTGTCATTAGCCACTGCGGCACTCTGATGATGGCAGGCAATTCAGAGAATCTGGTGCACACGGCAGGGTGCGGCTCTGAGTCACAGCCTGTGCCCATTAGCTCGATGAGCCATCCCATTCCACGTCCTTCCCACTGCCGGGCCTTGCCAGAGAGGTGGTTGTAGCAGGCCTGCCCCGCAGCTGTGTCCCTGGGATTGGAGAGTCAGAGCAACCAGGACGTTGCTACATGTTGGGGCTCTCAGGGCCTCCAGTGACTGTGTCCCCAGCCTTTCTGCCTCAGAAGCACTGAGCAGAAAGCTGTCTGTATTCTTTGCCCAAAACAGGGCTGTTAACTTGCAGCAGGTAATGGAGCCTCCCTGCAATAGATTTGAGGAGCTGGAACTGAGCTAGGCTCTTGGGCCAACTGCTGAGCTGGGGGATGCCTGCGAGTTTATCTCTTTGGTTGTTATATGGCCTACTTTTTTGGTAGGGGATCCCTCTCCCTGCTCCTCTTCCTCCCTCTCTCTGCCCCCTCCTCCTCATCCTCCCTGCCCCTGCTCTTCTTCCTCCCTCTCTCTGCCCCCTCCTCCCTGCCCCTGCTCCTCTTCCTCCTTCTTTCTCTATTCCCTCCTCCTCCTCCCTGACCCTCTTCCTCCTCCCTGCCCCTGCTCCTCTTCTTCCCTCTCTCTGCCCCCTCCTCCCTGCCCCTGCTCCTCTCCCTCCCTCCTTTGATGGTGCAGGTGGGTGGGTCTGTTGACGAGGAGCTGACCATTGAGCTTTCCCATGATTTACTCTTGCCATCCATAGACCCTGTCTGCTGTGGCTCTTGGCTAGTGAAGACTGTGCCCTGTGCAGATTTGTCAGTGTCCTGCACAGTCCCCTGGCTCCTGGATTCCATCTAGAGTTGTAAAGTGTCCTAGGCTTCTCTGGGCCAGCCTGTTGTCTGACTTCTCTTGTGCTTAATGGCCTTGGTGATGTGGAGCATAGTGTGCTCTGTGGTCACCTCATCACAGGCCAGCCCTGCTGATGTCTGGCTCAGGTTGTGGCTCAGGTTGTCTGCTGGTGTCCTCTCCCCACAGGGCAACTCCCCACACTGCGCTCTGAGGTGAAATGAACTCTGTAAAACGAAATGTTTTAATTATCAGAGAATTCAAGAGAGGAAGGAGCAGAGCGGCTCTGTGCCAGGCTGGCAGCTGGGCCGACTTGAGTTCCTTTCCTTCTTCCTGGAGAGGAATCACAGATGGAGCACTCGCCTGGGGTTCCATGGCTCAGAAGCAGAGTGTATGGGCCCTTCAGGCTCTCCAGGTGGCTTACAGCAGGCCCCTGCCTCCATGCTGCATGGGAACACCCTTGCTCTAGCAGCCCTGACCTTGGAGAGACCGTCCACTGAGGAGGCCAGGCTCACCCCAGGAGTTGGTCAGTTTTGGTTTTTTTTTTCACTGATGTATTTATGTGCTTTGTGTGCATTGGTGTTTTGCCTCCATGTATATCAATGTGAGGGCATCAGATTCCCTGGAACTGGAGTGAGCTGCCATGTGGGTGCTGGGAATTGAACCTGGGTTTTTTTGTTTGTTTTGTTTTTGTTTTTCGAGGCAGGGTTTCTCTATATAGCTTTGTAGACCAGGCTGGCCTCAAACTCACAGAGATCCGCTTGCCTCTGCCTCCCAAGTGCTGGGCTTAAAGGCATGCACCACCAACACCCGGCAAAATGGGCTCTCAGATAGTTTTTTTTTTTTTTTTTTCAGCTGAGGATCGAACCCAGGGCCTTGCGCTTGCTAGGCAAGTGCTCTACCACAGAGCTAAATCCCCAACCCGAACCTGGGTTCTTTAGAACAGCCAGTGCTCTTAACTGCTGGGCCATCTCTCTAGCTTTGAGTTGCTCAACTTTTGTAGGCTCCAGATGTGCCATGGAGCCCCCTCATCCCTTCCTGTGGGACAGAGGACAGGTTGTTTCAGGGCCATGGCGTGTGTGCATGTGCACTGTCGCGTGTGTGCTATGGACTAGGCCCTCTGCAGCAGCCTCTGTCCTCTGTGCTTAGTGCTGCCGTCCTGGCTTTGAGGAGTTGAGCTGCCCCCCTTTATATCCTTGTGGTCTGTTCATCTGTCCCTGGGCTGCATGGCCTGCGAGGGCCGCTTCCAAACTTTGTACAAACAGGCTAATCTTGTCTCCAGCTGTGCGTGAGAGTTGACTCTGCCAGGGGAGCAGTGCTCGGTACACCTCCCTGCTGGGAGCTCCCCTTTTCAGGGCTGTATCAGGGTTTGCTGATGACTTGGGCTGCCCTGCAGAGGCTATGGCACAGGACCCACCACCATCACACCTGCTGTGGGTGGAGGGACACTGCCTGGCTGTGAGCCTCACTCAGAAGCGCTGTCCTTGCTTCTGAGAAAGCTCAGAAGGGCTTTTGTCCCTGCTGCTTTCCCTACTAGTGGGCCAGACCTGGAGGCCCAGCTGTAGCATAGGACTGGTGGTAGGCAGCCAGCCAGCGCTGGCCGCTGGGCAAGCCTGCAGCCTTAACCTCGCTCCAGCCTGCCCTCCACCGGGCCCTGCAGAGTTGTCCAGTGTAAATGTCAGCATACTCACCAGCACGAGGCAGTTGGGCCCCTCTAGATCTGATGTCACCTACTCTGGGTCTCTTAGCGCCCCCCCCCACCCCAGGGAACTGGTGCACTGCTGGAAGATGAGGTTGGGTCAGGAAGGAGGAGTCCCTACAGTGCAGAGTGCCTTCGAGGAAGGTTCCCTAGTATGTGGGAGGCTCTGGGACCCACAGATGTTCACAGTGTGGTCATGTCCTGTTTGACACCAGTGGCTGCGGGCACTACTAGCACGTCCCCAGTGTCTCTGGTTGGGTCTGGTGGCAGCAGATGACCCCACATTGTTTCAGCATCTTTAGGGTTAGTACCGTGACATGACAACCTCAGGTACAGGAGACCACAGGGTCTGTGTGATAGGAATGCCCCAGTCTATCTGGAACTGGCTAGCTTTGTCCCTAGTCATCGGCCGCCACTCAGGAGGTCTGTCTGGTCATCCAAGGTGGCTCTGAAGTAGGAGTCTGCAGTGGAAAGAGCCCTGTTCCCCCGCCCCCCCAGCAGTGGGTTTCCACAGCAACCACTGCTTGAGTTAGAGTGCCTGCCTTGCCTCTGCTCAAAAGTCAGTCACTGGTAGGAACAGTGTGTCCCTTTCCACATCCCTGGCTTCTGATGGGGTTAATGGCCCTGCTCAGTGCCTTCCTGCCCTGATTTTGAGAGTGGAGGACTGGGGAAGAGTTGACCCCTGTGTGTTCCAGCCACTTCTAGTGCAGGAACCTGGAGCCCCATGGAGCAAGTGGAGTGTTGCAAGGTTTCTCCGGCAGGCATACATCTGGATGTGCCGTGGGAGCCGTGGGAGCCGTGGGAGCCGTGGGAGCCGTGGGAGAGGAGTCCTTTTGATGGGCCACTAACAGTGTCCCCAGTTTGGGTCTGCACTGGCTCACCCTGGAGAGGCCTGAGTGACCGAGGGCCTGGTGCCTATGCTGCCTACCCTGCCAGCCACAGTGTCCCAGGAGTATCCCCTCTCCATCCTGAGCAGCACCCCCCACCCCACCCCCGGTTCCTTAATCCTCAGTTTTCAGTGTTTAAGCAAGTGACTGGCTTGGGAGACCAGTGCTGCAGGTTCATGCGTGGACTGTGGAGTCCAGGCTCGTGTATTTGTGTGAGTTCCTGGTTGTTTAAGCCATGGTCCAGGGTGGTGGAACACGGGAATTGGAAGCTTCTGCATGTCCACAGCCACAAGTCCAAATGCCATGCCTGCAGCACCAGGCTCCTTGCCAGCTCTGCACCATCACCAGGACCTGCCTCTCTGACCGTCTCCTGTGAACATGTCCCAAACTTTTGGCAGTGCAGGGCAGGTGCCATCCAGCTCAGGGCCACAGGTGGCTGTGTAGGTGTTGATCTTGGTCATGCACTAAAAATCATGGGGCTGGGGTAGGGTCCCACACCTCTGCTGAGCATGCAGCGTCTGCTAACTGAGATGGGTGGACATGAATGGGCCAGTGCTCACACCTCCTTCCCAGGCCCCCAGGGAGTTGTGACAGCCACAGATATCCATCCATCCCCACCCCAGCCACCAAGATGCTGTTGCCCCAACACCACCAGCTTCCCTGTGGGTGGGTGGTCCCCGTCTCCAGTTCTCTGTGTTCTCCAAGCCAGCTCTCTTGATCCCCTGTGTGTTTCAATAAAAATGTCATTACAAGAAGCCATTGACACTGCTGGTGTGTGACACCAAATTCTACCGCCTATTGTCCCAGAAAATGATCCATTAGAGATAAAGCCAGCAGCTCAATAGTCTCCACCCTGGGAGCAGCCTTCCCGGTTCTGGCTGCCGCTGCCTTCACTCAGTCTCTGTCTGTACCACCCACGCAGGCGATGAGAGATGGGATTCCCCAGTGCAGGCAAGCCTCGCTTGTGCCAGCTAGGCCAGGCAGTTCCTGGCTAGAAGCCCCTTTTAGCTCAGGTGAACTGAACCCCTTTTTGCAGCAGTGGTCAAATTGGGGTACACAGAAGCCTGTGTCCTCATATGGAGCTGCTTACAGCCCCCATGTGCCTTTCCCTTGTGTGTCAGATCCTCCGTGGCCTCTCTGTAGGGTGGGCAGTGGGTGGATGACAGTGTCAGATCCTCCATGGCCTCTCTATAGGGTGGGCAGTGGGTGGATGACAGTGTCAGATCCTCCGTGGCCTCTCTGTAGGGTGGGCAGTGGGTGGATGACAGTGGGTTTGCCAGTGTGCCTTTGGTGCCCAGATGCCTGAGTTCAAGGGTACCTTGAATACCTGTCCAGGTTTTACTCTGACCTATGGGGTCCCTCCTTTTGTGACTCAGCTGCAGTGACCTCTTTAGTCACATCAAGATGTCCCCTGTACTTGCTCTCCAGGTGTCCCTGGCTGTGGCTAGGGTGGGGGTTAGCCTTTCTCACTTTTGCCATTGGTGTGACCACAGGCCTCAAAGACCCTGGGGGGAGGGTTGTCTTCCACTCTTGTCTGCATTCCTGTTGCTAGGGACACAGAGGACAGGTGACCTTGGACTCCATGCAGCATGGGTTTACCCCTTGATCAGCCCCGTGCTCTCGGAGGCCCTTCTGCTGTGGGCAGTGCACGGGTGCTGAGGCTGCTCCGGGCCTTTGCTCTTGTGTCTCATTCCTGCTCCGCCCCTTTGCCTGGTGCCCCATGTGGAGCTGCTGAGGTTGTCTGGGACGGGCCGCTCACCCACCTCCCTCTGTGGCCTGACCACTTCCTCAGTGTGGCCCTTACTACAGCAGGAGCGCCCAGGAACAGTCCTGCCCTTCCTGGCTGTCTGAGGCTTTTATGTGGAGTGGTCTCTCTCTCTTTCATCTGAGACCTCACTCTGTAGCCCAGGCTGGCCTTGATCTCATAGACACCCACCTCCCTCTGCTTCCTGAGTGCTGGGATTAAAGGTGCCTCACCATGCTCGGCCGGCCTGACGTCTTGTACAGGTTTTGTCTGGAGCAGTGTTCCGGCCGATTCCCTGCTGTGGCTGGCCTGGGACCCGACATGGCCCTCCCTGTTGACAGCGTCGTTTTTGTTTGTCCCTCCTTTCTCCTTCACTAAGGACTCTGCCAGGGCCCCTAATTCCGGTTGTTAACCCCTGGATTTCTCCCCAGCCACAGCCTGTCTTCAGGGGCCAGGGCTGCAGCTTTTTCCAAAGGGAGGCCTGTGACCTGGTGCTTGCTTCTGTGATGGGCCCAGGCCATGTGAGGTTCTGTGTGCAGAGCCAAGATGTTTAAACAGCCCTCCTGAGGGGTGACACCACACTCATCCTAAGGTCCTGTGTGCGGGGGATTTGATGTGATCGTCCGATCCGTGATCGTCAGATACGACTCCACTATCTTTGGCCTTTGAGTCTCATAGTGCAAGCAGAGGTCCACCTTGGGGCTTGGGCAGCTTCAGGCTCATGGGGAGGGAAAGCCATCCTGCTGGGCCGGCAAACCCCAGAACGGGGGCTGCCCTGTTCTCAGCCCAGGGGGCTTTGTGTCTGAGGGTGGCCATGACAGGTCAGCTCTTGGAGCTCTGGAGAGCCGCTGCCATGGAATCTACAGAACATCCAGGGGTATGATGAGAGCATATGTGTGTGCATGTATGTGCCAGGGGCCTTCGTGTGGCATGTGGCCTGGCCTCTGGCGGAATGAGAGTGCCCTGTCCCTGTTGCTGTTGTGTGGAGGTCCTGCCTGGTGCTGCACAGGCACCGTGGCGTCACTGCCCTCATCTTAGCTGCGGGCACTGCACAGGGCACCCCATTGCCTGCCGCTTGGCACGCAGCCTCAGTGTTGTCGCCATAGCCCTGAGCTCAGCTGGAGGATGGTCTCCTGTCCCCAGCTCAGAGCCGTCAGTGAGGACTGAGCAGGATGCTCCCCAGCAGGGCCTGGGAGCTTGGGGCTCAGGTGGGGCTAAAGGCCTGGTGAGGTGCCTTGCCTGTGGGAGCCAGACAGAGGCCACCAAGGCCAGAGGGCTTAGAGCACATCAGAGCATCTGGGACGTGTGGCCATGGCTCACTGTCACCCTGGTGAGGGCTCTGTGCGAGCCTGCTCCCCACCAGCCTTGTGCCCCTTTCTGACAAGTCATTTAGTTCTTAACTGGTGAGGCTTTTGCTTATTTATTCTCGTTGTTCTTGATAACAATTCTGAGCCATTAGAGGGGAAAATTATATTCAGAAACACTGTTTCTTGCTTTATTTGTTTGATGATTTAGAGGGATGGAGAGCAGCGCATACGCTGGCTTTTATAGTCTGGTAATTATTCACATCCATCAGCCCTTCCGGGGGATAAACAGAGCACCGCGGAAATGGCACTATTAATAGTAGCCTCCTCCGTGGGCGGGAGGCAGGCAGTAGGGCAGGAAGGGAGACCAGTGTGTCCGCTGAGGCCTCTTTACCCTATTGCACCAGGGCTCAGCTGCTCAGTTCCACCCACAGGGCTGGAGACCCATGGCACCCTGAGGCCTTGAGATCCCCCCACTTACTTGAAACCTGTACTGTACTCTCAGGGCCAGGTGCCGCGTGTCCCCCAGCTGGCCTGGGGCTGCTCAGCACTACTTAACAGCGTAAGCCTGGCACAGAGTTTATAACGCCCCTCCCCTGGCCTCATGTTGAGGCACCTGGGGCTTCTGTGTCTCCAGTGTGCCCCAGACCAACTTTCTCCGCGTGGCTCAGTCACTCCCAGAGTCAGCCATGGTGGGTGCAGACAGGGCTGAGTCACACTGCTCGTGCCCTGGCATGAGTTTGTGGGTTCAGCTTAGGTTTAGGGGAGGCAGGACTTGCCTTAAAGGTAAGGAGCCAGGTCAGCTATCCTGTCCTTCCTGGACACCCTAGCTCTTGCTTCCGTCTAGAACCTTCAGTCCAAACTCGCCCTTGCCCTTACTCAGGCTTGTTCGCATAGTGTCATGAACAACTAATGGGGGAGAGTGGCCACAGCCAGCACACCCTCTAGGGCTGCAGCTGGAGCAGCCCACACTCCCCCAGAAGGCTCTGCTTCTCTGCTTCGTACCTGAGTCTGTTTCCCAGGGGTCCCTCAGTATAGCCCCCCCATATGCAGGCACAGAGCTGGTGTCTCCTGATGGCCAGTGCAGTCTCCTAGTACGGTTGCCAGGGAAACCAAGTTCATAACGCGTGCTAGAGACACAGATCAGGGTTCTCTGCTGCAGGTCTCCTGGAAGTACTTTTTGTGCACAGCAAAGGCTTTAGAACATGGAGGCAGGTGCCAGGGGACTATGGGAACTGTTCAGAAGGATGCAGCCTGCCTGACATGAGGTCTCTGACCTATGCATCTCCTAGGAAGAGCCAGCTAAACCTCAGAATCTTAGGGCTTTGAATGGCCTGCTTAGTGTCCAACTCAAAGGCTCCTTGTAGCCTCTGAAGAGTCCTCCTGGACCCAGTACACAGCCCAGGGCAGCCCACAGTGTCCACAGAGCCCAGCCTGCTGGAAGCTTCTCTGCCGTGCTGAAGCACCTCAGGATGGCTTAGTCCAGGCAGGTATAGGTTTCTCAGCTATTAGTGGAGACAAGGGCAGTCAGTCCTAGAGGAGCAGGTGTAAGACACATGGGGCATGTGGATGTGTGTGCATGTTTGTGTACATTGATACAGGTGGGAGAGAGGTGGGGGTGCCAAGGTGGGCAATATGCAAGCAGTGACCAGAGCTGACACTAAGAGAGCCTGGATCAGTCTGTGACAGTGACTGCTGCCACTGTGCAGATGTGATGCTATCTGGTGCACAGCTGCTAGGGCATGGCATATTGATGCTGTGGGGAGTTGGACCTTGTGGTGGGGGCACTTGCTTGTACTGTAGCTCCAAGATGGAGTCATGGTGCTGAGGTGGCTCCTGATCCTTGGCAGGGTGGTGCATGGTTCCCAGCCTAGACTGCCCTTTGCAAAGCCAAGCCTGAGTGTCAGTGATGCCCCAGCACAGAGCTGGCCCAAGCATAGGTGTGGTTCTTGTGGGTGTGGGTATGGAGCCACTGAGGGTTTACTCTGGGAGCCCCACAGGATCCATGGGAAGGTTGACTCTGCACGTGGCTGTGGCCCCCCATAGCTGTCCTTCAAGATGGGCCTGGCTGCCCTGACTTCTGCAGCTTCTTCCAGGCTTAGGGTCGGACCCTCACTCTGGCCTCAGCTTGGGGATCAAGGCGTTTGTTGGCGGTGGCCTTCGGCTGGGCAGCTTTTGTGGCCTCATCTGACTGTAGCGAAGCATAGTGGCTCCCAGTACTGCTGCTCCCTGCCACCTGTCCACAAGCTTGTCTCCCCAGGGCCGCCCTTCTGCACCCCTGGCTAGCGGCCTGCAGGCTGCACTTCCTGATAACGCCAGGCGTGTTCCAATGTATTAAACTTCCAGCAGCCGCCAGATTCAATTAATCTTATCTTTACAACTCCTAATTACAGGCACTAATTAAGTGGAAGGCACTGTGGACTGGGGATGCCGCATTCATCATTGCGGCCAGAGCTGGGAATTGGTTCCTTCCAGGCCTCGGGTGGCTTCCCAGAAGCCTGCCCCCACCCCTACGGCTCCCAGAATCACAGTGCTTTGAGCTGTGAGGAACTCAGCATTGCTGCATGAGAGATAAGGGACCTGGACAGAAGCGTGACCTCAGCTTGTCCAGACATGGAAATTCTGGAGTAACCCTGCAGCTGAGCATGCCCAGGTTTCCTCAGACAGAGTTCTGGGAGTACCTGAAAATTCCTTATTGTGTCCTCTGTAGATGCAGTGACAGGACAGTGGCTGAGTCTCCCACCACCTTTTTATTTCATTGGAAAACTCAGTTCTGGGCTGTTTTGGGCTTCCTCTGCCTTGGCTCCTGCATCCTCTTGTGTCTGAGCCCTGAAGGGTGCCGAGCCACACCCCAGCCTTCCTGCTCCACTCCAGGAGCTCCCCCAGTGTGACAGCCTGTGTCTGGCCAGTGTGACTCCCTGCCTTACGGTTTGGTGGTGGACAGCCCTATCTGCTGTCTGAGTGTGGACTGCACTGGCCAGAGGTCCTGGGCTCTGATGTGCCTCCCTTCTCTCATAGGTACGCCATCCCACCGGAACACGGCAAGCGCCTGGAGCGCCTGGCCATAGGTAGGTATCTGAGCCCCAATGGGACAGGGACAAAGATGAGATAGGCAGGTGGCCCATCCAGGTGAATCTCACTGTGCCTGTCTCCTGGTCACACGACAGCCCTGCAGTCACCCCTCAGGGCCCTCTCCCTGGGTGATGGCAAAGCTTTGGGTACTGGCTGTCAGAAGGGAACTAAGCAGTCAGGGCTCAGAGAGCAGAGGGGATCTGACTAGAGACACTATATGTGTTTGGTGGGGGAGGGGAGAGGCGTGTGACCTTGATCTCCTGACTCCAGGACTCCTAAGTGCAGGGAAAGACATCACAGTCACCTAGTCCATGGGGCTGAGCGACAGCATGGCCTTGCCTGGCTCTCTGAGGTCCGTGGGAGTGCAGCTCAGTCTTCCTGCAGTGACACCCTCAGATGGGGGTGCAGCAAGCCCTGTTGACAGCCCTGCTCACCGCAGGCCATGCCTACCCAGACTGGTGAGGACTCTCCGTCCTCCTGCCTCAATCTAGGGCATGCTGGGACAAGCATGTGTACCATACTGAGCTGTTCCTTCCTCCCACCATGCCCTGGTACGGGATGGGACCCAGGGCCTCGAGCTGCCACTGAGCTGCTTCCAGCCACATTGGTTTTTCTTTTGTTGGCTTTGTTTGTTTTTGTTTTTTTCCAGATAGTTTCACTGTATAGCCTTGACTGCCCTGGAACTCACTCTGTAGACCAGGCTGGCCTTGAACTCACAGAGATCCACCTGCCTTTGCCTCCTGAGTGCTGGAATTATAGGCATGCACCACTACTACCCAGCTTTTTGTTGGCTTTTTGAGACAGAGTTTTGCTAAGTTGCCCAGGCTGGTCTCGAACTCTCTTTGTAGCCCAGGCTGGTCCTTGAACTCAAAATCCTCCTGCCTCAGCCTCCCAAATGCTGGGGTGACAGGCCCGTGCCACCATGCCCAGCTCACTTGTTCCCTTCATCAGGTGTAAATCTGTATGTGGGAACCTCAGACACACACATTGAGAGGTGTGAGTCCTGGCTACTTGAAAGGTCTGTCTGTCCTCCGTCATCCCCAGAGCAGCCCTGACCCAGGTGTCATTTTCTGCTAGCCAGGGCTGTCAGGACCGAGATGGACTAGCTAGTCATATAGCCCTTCTGATGGCCTTGGTGGGCAGTCAGGTCTGTGGCAGCTCTGAGCTTCTGGAAATTCTCAGCTGTGCAGCCCCTCAGGAAGGCTAACCTGGGTCCTTTAAGACCCATCTCCTGGAAACCCACAGCTGCAGATGGAGCCCTAGATATCTCCTACTGTAGTGTTCACAGTGTGGACTTGAGTGGGCCCCTAAGGCAGTGCTGGCCACTGCTTCCCAGCCCCACTGTGCCCAAGCACCACAACCTTGGTCGTTGTAAACAGCCTAGAAGGCACCTCCACAGTTTAGAGTCCATAGGCATGGCACAGGAGTTCTGCAACCCACCATTCTAGAGGCCCACGTCCCTCAGCTCTCCACCCCTTCTTCCTAGTTCAGTGCCATCAGTACAGCATCTCCCATGTTCTCTGTCTCTGCCCCACCCCTGCCTCCCTCTGAGGGCCCATGAGGATACTGGGCCCAGGGTGATCTAGGATGCTCCCGGCTCAGGGTCTTTCATTTGGGCCAACTGCAGAGTTTCTTCTGGCTCTGGAAGTGATGCCACAGGTCCTGGGGAGTGTCCTGAGCGAGCTGATGCTACGTATGTTCCTCTGCTCACAGTTTCTGCCTGGCCCTGCTGACAATGACAGTATCTCCTCTGCATGTGAGGTGGTCCAGTGAGCCAGGCTCAGGTGCTTCTTGCTCTGTGGCCTCCTCTAGAGACAGTGAGGCTGACCTCAGAATGATAAATGGTCAGGATCTCGGTGCCCTCTGTCCACCCCAGTAGCCACATCCCCATTTCCAGTGCCAACAGGAGATGTAGGTAGCAGCTTGCCTTCCCAGAAGGTGTGTGCAGAAGCTTTTGGAAGGGAGAGCCAGCTGCAGAATTTCAGTTCTAGGCTCCAGAGTGGCTGCTTCAAACATCTGGCCTGTAGGGCGGTGTGGCGCATGCCTTTAGTCCCAGCACTTGGGAGGCAGAGCCAGGCGGATCTCTGTGAGCAGCGTAGTGAGACCCTGCCTCCTAAAGAAAAGAACCAGCAGGGTGGGGCAGCTGTCTGGAACCAGAGAAAGGACTGCGCAGTCTGCGCAGGGGAGGGGAGGGTGGGGACAGGACAGGGAGGCAGGATGCATGACACAGCAGTGTCTACAAGAGGCACATGCAGCTAGCTCCCCCACAGCTCTGGCCTTGGCAGTCCTGAGACCTTCTTTGGGCATGCGCCGCTGATGCCACCCACGGCAGAGCCGGGTGGAGTGGGCTCACAGTTAGCACAGAAAATGAATAGCTGAGCCATAAATGGGCTTACGGGGAGAAGCACCCGCGGGAGAGCACTAATGTGGGGGCGCTAATCACTTCAGATGCGAGCCTTTATTAGGGCCCTAATGAGAGTCACTTAAGCCGTGCATTAAAAGGGGGACGTGTGGCTGGCAGCGGCAGTCATAATTTTAACCAAGGCGCTTTTAGTATCAAGGAAGGAAAGATGGGGATGCGGTCCTCATCCCCTCTGGAGCCTGCTCTTCCAGCTCAGCCTCCTGCCAGCAGCCAGGGCCTCCAAGCCCTGCTCCCTATGCATCCGTGCACGTATCTGTGAGCATGCACACTCGCACACATGAACACGTGCTCTTGAAGCAGAGACCGACCAGGGGTGTGCTACTGTGGAGGCTGGGGTGCGTGTTTGTGTGGGGTTCTGGGAAGTTCCCCAGACGGAGGCTGTGGGTCAGCTCTGTCGTCACCCTCTGCTTTGCCCACAGCAGAGTTCTGTGACCTTGCTGTGGTAGGGTGATGGCATGCAGGCATGCTCTGAGGGTGCACAGGCCAGTGTGGTAAGCAGCTCTCTAGGGGCTGGGTGTGCCCTGCCTAGGTTGCCTCCTATACTGCCCATTTTGGTTCTGACAAGGGTAAGCCCCAGCCTTCCCTTGGCTTCTGAAGGGATGTTCCCTCCACACTGGGAACTGTGCATTTCACCCCAAGGAGCCCCAAGGCCAGGACCCATGGTGGGATCCTAGGACGTGGTTGAACCTTGACACAGCCATCCCTGCTATGAGGCAAATGGAACATCTTCCTAGGGAAGCGAAGGGGACCCCAGTGGGAACATAGGCTGCTCCCTGTCCTGAGGTCAGTTGTGTCCTGGGGCCTCAACTTTCTCCTCTGTGGGCTACTGAGGTGCTGGGACCTGGAGGCCACTCACAACTGTTATACCTGTGTTGTCTTTTGGTGGTGACCTTGAGTCTTAGCCTTGTTCCTCTGAGCTTCCAGTACCCTCCAGGGAGGAGCTAAATCCCGCGAGCTCGCCATGCCCACCCATATGGTCCTGGGATGCTGCGTCCTGGTGAACAGGGTAGACGCTCCTAAGAGTTTGCTGGAAAGGTGTCTGCTGGGCAGTCACGTAAGTGGCAGCTGCTTCTATCTTCCACAGTGCTGGGAAGTGACATGCTGTGATCCACTCCACTCAGCCTGGGGCTGAGGCACTGGTCTGAGACCTGTCTGAGGTCCCAGCTTAGTGCCCACTCCATAGGATGAGGCCAACAACCCCCTGTTCCCCACACTGATACCCATTCTAACACTGCTCTCCTCTACCCCAGGCTTCTTCCCTGGGAGCTCACAGGGCTGTGATGCTTTCTTGAGGCACAAGATGACACTCATCTCGCCCATCATCCTAAAGAAGTATGGCATCCCCTTCAGCCGGGTATGTACAGGCCCCAGAGAAGGTTCTAGAATGGTGACCAACTGGTCTTGGCAGGTGACCTCTTGTTCTTCTGCAGGGGAAGTGGGGGAGGGCATGGGACAAGTGTGGGTTTGGCAGGGTCTTCGCTGTCTCCAAACCACACAGAGCCCTGTGCCCGAGTGCAGGTCCCTCACTGCCCAGGCCACATCTAGTGTTAGCTGCTTACAGGGTGGCTAGCCACAGAGTGCAGGCGTCTTGCTTAGCAAAGAGTGGCTCAGCGTTCCTGAGCAGGGAGACTGAGTCCATTCAGTGTGCCGCCATAGAGGCTATAAAGGAGGATGTCTGAGGTGGGTGAGCCAGCCCTGTGGCAGCTGTTGGGGGCACAGTTGGCAATGGGCTTCCTACTCCTGCACTGACAAATTTACAGACCTAGGACCTCAGGTTTCTTTGGGCAATATGGTACATATCCCAGCAGGGAAGGCTAGCCCAACTGGGCATGCGTCAGCAGAGGAGTGAGTATAAGCCTGTGTGCTCGGGGACCAGGGAGTTGAGAGGGCCCTCAGGACAGCTGTTTCTGAAGGTCTCTTTGAAGAGCAATTTGTCAGCCTAGAAGTGAGTTCTGTGATGAGACCTCCTCGCTCCATGCTCACACAGAGCATCAGCATGTTGGAAATTGCTCCTGACATTTCAATCAAGGCACCCGCAACATCCGCTGTGTTCTTCCTGCTGGTGCAGCCTGGAGGCTGCTCCCGGCTCTGGCTCTGAGAAGCACAGATCCCATTGTCAGGTGGCAGCGCTTGTAGAAGTGAGAAGTATCTGCAACCAGCTTAGGAATGTTCTCCAGGCTGGTGCTTCATGCAGAGGGAACCCTGTGGACAGAGTGGCTGTCTGGTCCCTTCCCTCGGGGCCAGTGTCTGTCTCGGCAGCTCCATGGATTGCACATATGGTGCCTAGCCCAAGGCAGCTGGCTTTCCTCCAGACTCACAGAGGCTGCTGACACTGAGAGCCATGCTCCCCACACTGCTGTTTTGGGTGTCTGGGGCCTGACCTGCCCTAAAGGCTTGTGGGTAAAGGCTCTTGTCTGGCATCAGAAGGTAGCTGCCCCGTCTTGGGATGGGACCTAAGGACAGAGCAGAGGCGGGAGATGAGCGTCCGCTTGCACGAGAGTTGTTGGTGCTCTCATCAGAATGCCTGTCACCCTTCAGACGAGCGGTTCACACTGCACTTGTGAGTCTGCAGTGGTATTTACTTTTAGAAGGAAAAACTGATCAATAGCCAGCTCATTAATAATTAAGAGTGTGTATTTCTGTAATCTGTCCTGCTGAAGCGTCTCCAGCTTTCTCCCTGACTGGCGCCGGCCCTGGCTCCCATGACTCGGCTGTACAATCATCCATCATCTAAAGCCTGCTAATTTATCCCTGGGCTCTGTTGACGGCAGGGAAGGGGGTCGGGGCTTCGGGACACAGTGGCTGTGACAGGAGCCCGGTTCTGTCGCTTGCTTGAGCAGGACTTTGTCATGGCTGTGGTATCTGCCCATACCTGCATCCTTACTGTTGGCCTCAGCGCGTATGGTCTGCTGCAACGCAGAATGTTACAGCTCCCAACATGTGCGCACCATGGATGCTGGCCAGCGTGGAGAGGACCGGCTGTGAGCAGTACCACCTCCGCTCTCTCCAGACCTTTCTTCCCCTCGCCCACTTAGAGCTCACGATGAAGTGGCTAAGATTCCCCGAGGTGCTGTGGCTGCCAGGACCCAGTGACACTCCTGTGTCATAGTCTACCATCCTTCATTCTGCCATGAGTGGCTGTCACTTGGGCAGGAATTTTAAAACATAACTTAATGTAGCTGACTTCCCTTGATTGGCACAGTTAATTATTTGAAAAGAAAAATATTGGTGCACTCTCCAGGGCAGGCTACGCTCTGGGCCGTGTTGCTTTTGATGGATTTTTTGAGGAGTGCTTGGTGCTGTAAGTCCCCCACTGTAGTGTCCACTCTCTCCCCAGAGTTGCCAAGAGGAATGCAATGACGCGGACTTGGTGGCCTCTGGGGGACACAGCTCAGCCGCCCAGGGTGAGGGCTTGGGGGCGAGGAGTTAGAGTAGTATCATTGTGACTTGGAGTGCTCAGAGAGAAGACACCTGACACCATCTCAATGTGATCCATGTCACAGTGAGCCACTGTGACAGACAGACAGACAGACCGGGTGGGGCCATTCACCCAGGCCATCTGTGGAGGCTCAGAAACCAGTGAATCTCCTGTGTGCTTGAGACGAGAAGCCAGGGTGACCAGGGTCGCAGGATGAGCCAGGCCGAGTGGCAGGGCCTCCCTGGGGCTCTGGAATCTTCCTCCTTTGTTGACACATGTCAAATTCGGAATCCTAGACATCTGTGCTCTTCACACCTTCCTGCCTGCACAGTGGACAGTGAGGACCCAGCAACCTCCAAGAGACTCCCTCTTCCTCCTGGAATCTCAGTTTCCCCATCACAGATGAGGCTCTGTCCCTCTGAGGAGTCTGTCCTCTGTCCCTCCTGCGCTGTGATGCAGCCTTGTCTCAGGGACGGAGGTCTGCAGGTCGGCAGGTGTTCCAGAGTGCTGTCCACACCTGCCTCATGGAGAGCCATATGCATCAGTGATGTCCTGTAGGGCCCCTCCTGTGCACAGGAGGACGCGCTGCTTGCGTATGCTGTGGCCTGGCCTCAGAGAGGGTGGGCGAGGCTGTAGCAGTCAGTGGCCCGGTGCTACACTCTGGTGAATGACGTCTCTTGGGCTGGGTGGGATGGCCAGGCCGTGGTGGCCACAGTGCAGAGTGGGGAACATGGTGCTTGCCCTGCGTTCTTTGGTAGCCAGGACTCAAACCAGGTCTTGTCATGTAGACCAGCCTAGTCTCAAACTAGGTGACCCTCCTTCCTGTCTCAGCCACCAAGGGCTGGAATGACTGACATGGTCCACCGGAGCAGCTTTCCTCTGTGGTTGCCTGTTTGAGGCGGTGTCTCACTGTGTAGATCAGACTAGCCTGGAACTCACGGAGATCTACCTGCCTGAGTGCGGGGTTTAAAGGTGTGCACCACCATGCCCAGCTCTCTCTTGTTAAAAAACTTTATGTATTTTGTGGGAGTGAGTGCTGTAGCATGCATGCTGAGGTCTGAGGATAACCCATAGAAGTCAGGTATGAGTGTGAGACCTGAAGACTGAACCCAGGTTGTCAGGCCTGGCAGGCAGGCAGCAAACACTTTTAGCACTGAGCGTTTCGCCAGCCCTAAACCCACACTCTCTAAGCCTGGCAGGGTCCCACAGGTTCCTGAGCTGGGGGCCACCCTCAAGCCAGCCTCGCCCACTGAGTCCATCACTGTTCTCCGTAGATCACACAGGAAGCTGGGGAGTTCATGATCACTTTCCCCTACGGTTACCACGCGGGCTTCAACCACGGCTTCAACTGCGCAGAGTCCACCAACTTTGCCACTCTACGCTGGATTGACTATGGCAAAGTGGCCACACAGGTAGGTGCAGCGGGTTTGGTGGGTGGGTGGGAACAGCCCTGTACTCACGTGGGTGCAGCCCAGCTGCTGGCAATGTTCAAGGGGCTGGTGTTTGTGGGGTCTTTTTCAAGGAACCCGGTCTTTGGCTTTTTCATTTCCTTCCTTCCTTCCTTCCTTCCTTCCTTCCTTCCTTCCTTCCTCCCTCCCTCCCTCCCTCCCTCCCTCCCTCCCTCCCTCCCTTCCTTCCTTTCTTCCTCCTCCTGCTCCTCCTCCTTTTTGGTTTGGTTTGGTTTTTTTGGAGACAGGGTTTCTCTGTGCAGCCCTAGCTGCCCGGGAACTCACTCTGTAGACCAGGCTGGCCTCGAACTCAGAGATCCACCTGCTCTGCCTCTCATGCTGGGTTAAAGGTGTGCGCCATGACTGCTTGGCTTGGTTTTTCATTTCTTAGTGCTCTGCAGGGACCATTTCTGTGGGCAGTGATGCGCTGGCAATCTGGCCTTTGTTGTTGAGCCAAGTTATTTATTAGTTTGTTTTGGATTTTGAGACATCAAACATGGTCTGGCCTGGTCCTGCCTCACCCTCCCTAGTGGTAGGACCACAGGATGCGCCATGCCCAGGACTGAGCCGTCCGTCATTCAGCTTTTATCTGTGTTGATGCTTTCCTTGTGCACATGTGTGCACATGTACTCCACTGCCTGCCATCTTCCTGTGTGAGGCAGGGTCTCCTGGCCAGGGCTTCGTGGCTGCCCTCTCGGTCTCCCATCTCACTGGCATGCACTCGCACACCCGACCTTATGTGGGTCTGAGGACAAGAAGTTAGGCTCGCAGCTGCTTCGCCCACTGGGCCATTCCCCATCTCCCCATCATCTCCCCTGCTTGCTGGCCTCACTCTGCCTGGTGGGGCAGTGGATCTGAGCTCTGGGCAGGTGCTTGCTAAGAACGTGGCATGGACCTGGTGAGCTGCTCCAGGGTCGCTCTTCAGTCTTCGTGAGACACTAAGTGGGGGGACTGGGACCCGTGTCCTGTTTTGATTGATTGGACGCCTTGAATGGCCAGGGCTGGTGGGGCGGCAGCTGAGATCACCTGCACCTGTGGCAAATTGAGCTGTGATGGCGGGGACTGTGCTTGTGGGACTGCCTCAGCCGCAGTCATAACAGGAACTGCCCAGATAGTGAAAGCAATTCCAGGCTCAGCCGTGTGTTCACAAACAAGCAACATTTGGAGAGAGCTGTCCGCATTGGCGCCATGCTCACATTGTCAGGCAGCGTAGCGTGAAATTAGGGAACAAGTGGCCTGCGGCACCACAGACCAGCCAGGGGCAGGGCAGGGTGGCAGGCACAACACCCTCCCAGGTACACCCAGCTGCCAAGGCAGCCCTCGTGTGTCAGTGCCCACCAGTAAGGAGGACTCTTGGGTCTCATGGTGGGGACTGGGAACCAGGACTACTGCTCCTCAGCCAGTGTGGATAGAGGCTGTGAGGGGTACCAAGCCATGCAAGGCAAGACAGGGTCTGAGTCCCAAGGCACCGGGGAGGCAAGTGCCTGTCTCTCCTGTCTCCGTCCACCGCCACCTCCATCCCAGCTGTTCCCACATGGTGGTCATTCCCGTTCCCCACTCACCAGCTTCCATGCACTTTGTGGCTTGTCCCCGTTCTCCGGGACCTCACCTGCCCTCACACATGCACAGTGGCAGTGGGGAGCTGCAGGCAAGCTGCCTTCCTCCTCTTCTGCCCGGGGCAGAGCAGGTACCACTTTGCATTTTTAATGGCTGGAGGGTGTAGAGGGGAATGCATGGGCCATGGTAGGCACTGGAGCTTCATTGTGTGTCCCAGAGGCACGGGAGCCACCAGCATGGGAGCCACTCCCCTCCTCCCTGTAGTGCCAAGCCCTGAGTCTGCCAGGAAGGCGCTTGCTGGCTGTGTTACTGAGACTTCAACTCTGCCTAGCACTGTGCACATCCCCATGCCTCTCCCTTCATGAGAGGGGCACTGAGGGTCCTAGCCCAGAGACTGGGCAGCGAGCTGTGCCAGCAGCCCTTGAACTCTCCAGTGGAGACAGTGCTCACACTGGAGCTGTAGGCTAGCCTCTGGACAGGAACCAGTCAGTACGGAGGCCACCAAGGTCCCTAGGACAGTGTAGGACTCCTTCGGAAGGGGCGAGGCACGGGAAAAGGACCACTGACATCAAGAAAGTGGGGTGGGGACACCTCTGTCTGCTCCCCTCCAGCCAGCTGAGGCACACCAGAAAGTGTGGCTGTTAAAAAGGTGCTAAGGCAGTGGGGCAGGGGAGGGCAGAGCATGCACACCCCTGCAAGCCATGTGTAGGAGGGGAGCAACCCTCTGGCCCATTGCCCCGTGAAGTTTTCAGCAGGTCACGCTCGGTCACGCAGAAGCCTCATGGTGTGGACTCTGATGGAGACCATCCACACTGGGGAAGTCAAAGGTGGGAAGGTGGAAGTGGGGGTGCCAGGGCTGAGGAGGGGACAGGGCTTCCTGATGGGGTGATGGTGTGTTCTGAGGCTAGGCATGACTGAGGGTCCTGTAGGTCTGTGAATGTTTTAGAGTTGTTCACTGACTCCAGTCTGTGTCCGTGGCTGGACGCAACACTGGTGGCCCTAGGAGATCTCCCAATCAGCCCCAGGTGCTTCTCCAGATCCCTGAGCTCCACCTCTCCTGTGCGGACTGGTGGAGGCCGACTACCACTCCTGTGTGGACGTGGTGGAGGCCTACAGGCTATTCGTGGGCTAAGCACAGCTATGTTCCCCAAGTGAACAATATTCTAGATTGTGCACATGTGAGCTGAGACTTTGTAGAAGGCTCAAGTGTATCCTGAGGACAGGGGAGGAGCCTGGTATTGGAGGATTTGGGGCACAGACCCCAGAGGCCTTGGGTCAGCTGCAGTAATCATGAATCCTTTGCAAAGGCCATCTCACAAGTCATGCTTCCTCTCACCTTTGGCCTTGGCCACTTCTGTCTTGGGACAGGGGAGGTATGATCTCACAAACAGGAATGGCCAAGGCCTCCCCAGAAGACGTCACACGTGCTCAGGGACTACTGTACATCCATCAAATGAGTTCTTCCATGGGACACGTACAACTTTAGTGCTGTGGAGAGGTGACCAGTGTCTGACTTAAAGAGCAGGTTGGCCGGGTGGTGGTGGTGCACGCCTGTAATCCCAGGACTTGGGAGGCAGAGGAAGGCGGATCTCTGTGAGTTCGAGGCCAGCCTAGTCCAGGACAGGCTCCAAAGCTACACAGAGAAATCCTGTCGGGGGGGGGGGGGGTAACAGGTGATCAGCCATGAACCTCAGCTCCTGCTTCTGGGTGGGACAGGGCAGGGCTCCTTATCTAAATTTGGTAGGAACTGGCTCTGTGGAGAGATGGGGTCAGCTGAAAAGCGCATGCCAGCTTCTCTCTGCCTTAGTCTTCTTGTGGCTTTCCTTCATGGTCACAGCAGGGCTGTTGGGCGTGGCCTTGGTCTCGGTGGGCACCTCTGCAGAGCCTCTGCTGCACTGTGTGTGGCGCCAGCTGTTGGCAGTGGGTTTGTTGGTTTGGTTTTGAGGTGAGGGTCAAAAGTCAACCGGATGCTCCACGTGTCATGGGGCAGAGACTCACCTGCCTCACACAAGGCCCTGATTCTGTCCCAGCACCAGAGAGCAGGTGTGGGGCACACCTGCCACCCAGTCCTCGGAGTATGAGGAGTTCAAGGCTGTCTTGGGTTACATAGTGAGTTTGAGGCCAGCCTGGGCTACATGAGAGGCTTATATGAAACCTCACAGGCCTGTGTCGGGTGTAGACCCATCATGGTTTCTTCTCCTGCCTTGGTAGCATCGTCCTTACAGAGAAGTTTCTGAGCTTTGCCTAGTACATGCATGGAGTCCCAGCACCCAGCAAGCTAAGGCAGGAGCTTGGTCACAGCCTGAGCTACAGAGCATGACACTGTCTCAGAAGCAAAAATGAAACAAAGCTGAGAATCCAGAAAGTTTAGCAACCCAGCTGGATCACGTTGCCTTCCACGTGTACAGCAAGGGCCTTGAATGAGCTTAGGGCAGGCTGCCAGTCGCTGGTGGGGCTGGCGTGAGTGCCCCTGAAGTCGCAGGCATTTCCATGTGCTCCCAGTAGGAAGGGCCTATTCTTGGCCCCATGAAGCCAGCACCCTCTATGGGATGTTCACTCTGGGCTGACAGACAAGAACAGAGAGGCCAAGCAACTTTGCCAGTGCTGCACAGCAGGAACCATGTCCAGCGTGCCCTCCAGGTTCTCAGTCTGTTCAACAGACGTGCGTGCGTGCGTGCGTGCGTGGGTGTGTGTGTGTGTGTGTGTGTCGGAGGGTGAGCCTCTGGGGTGCTCCAGGTCAGCGCTCCTCCTTAGAGTTCTCTAGTCCTGGTGACCTGTGCTGGCCTGTGGCCCAGTCTGCCTGCCCACATTGCCAGCCCTGGCAGGCTGGAGCAACCTCTCCACTGCTAGGCCAGGAGCAGGAGATCAAAGGGGTTCTCCAGGGAGGGGACGCCACCCGCACAGCCTTGCATCTCCTCGCCCCTCTCTGGCTGTGGCATCAGCCCTGGCCGCGTACTTCAGGGTAGGGGCTCTTCTCATCAGGGACTTGTCGTGACCCCACCGGATTTAACTGCGATGAGACACGGGATGTGGTCAAGAGCCTGGCTGCAGCTGCCCACTCGGTGCCTTTGTCCCCTCCACAGTCCCTGTGGCCGATGCCAGTCCTCCCGGGAATGCTGGCACGCCTGAGGGAGTAGACATGGGGTTGAGAGGTCTTCTGCAGAGTTGGGGTCATAATCTGGAGGGGGCCTTTTAGTGCCATGTCACCATGCCCTTGTGGTGGACTGTAGCCGCAGTTACTGGGTAGGAAGCATTGAGCTTAATGACCAGGTGAGGACAGACGGCCATGCTCCCTGCTGTCAGTGATGGCATCTTCCATGCTGATGCACGGTTAGCTGCGGCTACCCTGCCTCACTGACCCTTGATTTGTGTCCTGGCCATGTCTCTAAGCACATATGTGCCCAGAAGGCCCCTGGGAGCACCAAGGGTCCTACAGCTGGCCCATGATTGGGAGAGGAAGGATCTGGAAAGGTGGCCTAGCATGTGCTCCCTAGCACTGTACATGGTCTTGGCATCCTCTGTGGGGTATCTTAGCCTTGCACCCTATGTCATAAGCTCCCACAGCCCTCATGGCCACAGTGATCCCAAGTGTCAACTGGGGCCCTGGGTGGGGAGGGGCCTGCTGATGGGCCCCTGAGCCCTGGCAGTGACTCAGTAGGTTGAGTGCATAGTAGATCGAGGATGCAGACCCTGGACACTCCCACATTGCCACCTTGCACCTTAATTTCCCCATGAACAAAATGGGGCTCCAGGAGTGTCCATGTCAAGGGATGTTGGGATGTTCTAGGCTGCCCTGGAGGTTTTTGGCTTATTGTGGTCACACTGAGGTTTGCAGAAGGCAAGAGCTGGAAGGACCCAGTAGAAGGAAGAATCAATAGCCAGCACTCCCTGCTCACTGTCTGTGCCCGGGGGGGCCCCATGCCACCCAGGACAAGTGGCCCCCGTGCCAAGAGGAGGGTGAGGTGAATGTTGTCATGGGTCCAGTGCCATAGGTGGGGCGTTGTGACTCCAGCGTCTGCTCGGGCACAGGCCCCACCAGGCAGCACTGAGCTGGCGCCTAATGATTCTGTGCACAGGTCCCTGTGGCTGCCTAATGAACTGGATGTTGTCCCAGTGCTGGTAATCATGGCAGAAATGGGCCAGGCCACAGCCAGAGCTCTGTGCTTAACCCTTAGTGCGCTGGAGCACCTGCAGAAGTGTCTCCTCACACTCACCGAGTCAGCCTTCCTCTGCTAGGCTACCAGTGCACACCTGGCCTCCCAACACTCAGGAGGCCGAGGCAGCAAGATCGCCCCAAGTTCAAGGCCAGCCTGGGCTATGTTATTTTTTAAAAGGTGTTTCTGACCTAGGAAGCCCTTGTGGCATTGAGAAAGGGTGCATGTAGCCACAGCTAGCTGACGTGGTGCCGTGGTTCGGCAAAGTCCACCCTTATGGACTGACAAACCAGGCCTGAGCCAAGCACCAGAGGCTCAGTCTCCATCAGATCAGCAGGGGTGGGCAGTGTAGCCTCTGCCTGGAGGCCCAGGGAAAGTGGGGGTGGTGGGCCTCGTGGCATCGTTTCTTGCTTGAGAAGTTTGGGTTTGTCCTGAGTTTGGAGGCCATGTTGGAAATCTCAGCAGGGACAGGATGCCTGTGGGCAGGGATCCCGTAAGGTTGTGTTGTCTGCGCAGAGGGGATGCAGTACACACCTCGGTGGGAGGGTAGGGACAGTCACACCAGAACATACCCAGCTACACGTGACCATAGTGATCAGCTGGAGACAGTTTTGCTGTCCCCCTCAGGACTCATGCTTTCTAGGGATGCTACCCCTCACCCCCAGCAGGAGCCAGCCACCCGGCAGCAGGCTCAGTGTTCCGCCCTGGTTCCTGTACCATGACTGAGAGTTGTCGCTGCCACACTGGCAAGCAGGAGGGTCCCTGCAGTAACATGCTATTCGGGTTGGTGGTTTTATTGAGCCGCATTTTAATCCTCTCTCCAGCCACTGCCTTCCCTGGCTCACTGTTGTACATGAGTGAGTTCTAATGTAACCCAGCCTCTCAGAACAAAACGGCCTCCAACCAGAGTTCAGAGTCAATAGAGGATCCTGGGGGCCCAGGTGGTCTCGCTGTTATACACCCAGCCCAGCTTTGGCAATGGGAATAGAGTGAGGATGTGGAAACCCTGAGGGCGCAGCAGAACCTCCATGCCTGACACAGCCCAGAAGGAGCTGGAAGCCACGGGCTTAGAAGCCCTCGGTGGGGCAGGAGTAAGTGTGTGTGCACCCCCCTACAGACGAGACACTTTCACACTCCTCAGGTGCTGGAGATGCCTGGCAGGCAGATACAGTCCCTTCACAGGGCTGATCCTAGGGAACAAGACTCACCTAAGTTCAGAGCCCTGGTCCAGCCACGAGGGGAAGTGTGGGCCCTAAGCTGATTATGCCCTGTGTTTGCCAGCCACACCCCAGTGTGTCACTGCCGTGACTCGGATAGCCTAGGAAGACAAGTCTCCTTAGTGTCTCTGATGATGTCACTGGCCACAGGGACCTGTGAGGTGGGCAGAGGGTCTCTACCAGAACCTGTGTGGGGAAGCGGACAGTGTGAAAAACAAGGACACTATTTACAAACAGTGTAAAGCGGCGGTGACGAGGGCAGGAGCAGGCTGTATGCTTTGAGGAGTACCAGTCCCCAGGAGTGAGGGCCACCTGGGGAAGCAAGGTGCCACTGTCAACACAGGTGGGGGCTCCTGGGCAGCAGCATTTTGAAGGTATTTGTGTTGCGTGTGGGCATAGTAAGCTCTGGACCATCACACAGGCCCGAAAGGTACCAGATGTCATCCTAGGCTGGGTAGTGGCCCTGTGACTGCAGTAGGGTGCAGAGTGGTGGCTGTGGGGTGCCATTTGTTCACAAAGACGAGACTGGCGCGGGAGGGGGGGAGTGCGGGGGTGCGGGGTCTCAGGTCTCCTTGGAGTCTGCATGCAGAATTGGAGGCTGGTCCAGGTTGGCTTTGCAAGCTTGACTCCAGGTTTGCTTGGTGTCCACCTCCCGAGAAGCACATGGCAGGGCATTCCTCTGGTGTACACAGCCACCTCTGTGCCTGGAGACCCCTTGGGCCAGTCTGTGTTCACTTTCTACACTGCACATTCCAGTTCTTCTTTGCCTGTGAGTTCTGCTGAGCCTCTTGGGCACCCAGCTAGACTACTGTGGCTCACAGTCCTTGATAGGCTGCCAAGTAAGGTAGGCAGGAGAGCAGGCCTGGGAAGCACGGGTCAGAGCTCCATGCCTCAGATGTGTTGTCCTTCACAAAAGCCCCGCCTTTGTCTGGAGTGGCCACTTCCTGTTGGCCAGTTAGGGAGGCTCCTAGAGGAACCATCTCAGAGTGGAGCTGAGAACAGCAGTGTGGGCAGCTGGGACTACTTCCAGGTGATGATAGAGAAGGACAAGAGGCAGAAGTGGGGGTCCCAGGACCTGGGGGACAGCTATCCCCCTCTTTCACGGCCCCAGCAGCAGGAGTTCCAAAAGGAATTTCTGTGCTGTCCCCAGGGCTGGCATGAGGCACCAAGGTATCCACACTTAGAGGACAGTGGGCTTGCGGTCAGCTTTGGGGTCCTGGAGAGTGAGAGGTCGTTCCTTCCATGCTTCCCTGCCCTAGACCCAAGCAAGGAGATGGCATGCAGGGTGAGGCTTGGTTGCGGTCGTTTTGGACATTGCCTCTGCCCTGAGACCTGCACTGTTATGGGCATCCTGAGGCAACTAGACGGGCCTCTGGTTACCCACCTGGGACTCCACCTGTACTCCTAACACCCACGTCACGTCCTCAGCAGGCACTGAGAGCCCCTGTACTCACTTGGGGGCAGACGCAGTCACCCCAGCAGCACGCCGTGTCGCACGGCCCTGAGCAGCAGCAGCCATGCCGTTCACTCACTCCCTGGACCATAGTGGCCCGGGAGACATTGGGCTGTCTGATGTGTTGATCATTCCAGGCATGACAGCGTGGGCAGGAGAACACTGGGGAACACTGATGGTAACCTGAGCCCTGTCATAACTCCCCAGCTTGTCATGCATGAGGGACAGCTGTCTCAGCTGAACCTCAGCTTAGGCCGTTTCTACAGGTCTGTGACAGGACTCCTGCTCAGGACTCCAGTGCAACCTCAAGAGGGGCACAAGGGGAGTCTTTGCTCCGTCATCCCCACACCCCATTCTGAGGCAGATTCAGCAGGCAGCTCGTCCAGGTCAGTGGCTGGGGAATGTCCCTGGCCTCCCCATTCCCAGCCCTCATCAGGGAGGTCACCAGAGCAGAAAGCCACTGGCCCAGCCAAGCGGCAGGGTAATCTGGCTGCTTTCTCATGCTCGGCGTGGAGCCCAGTGGCTGGGGTGTGGCTCCAGTCCGGGTCGTGGCCACCATCGCAGACACTCGTGCTGCTGCTGTCCAGAGCCATGGGAGATGAAGGCTCTAAGACTTGGCCCTGGCTCTGTGAGGGCCTGATGTGTGTCTGCTGGGATGTGTCCCTTAGCCACTTGCAAGACTGTCCTGTCGGAAGGTGTGGCATGCAGCGATGTGTGAGTGAGGGGCTGCCCAGGCGATGTGCCTGTGCCTCAGGTTCCAGAAGGTTCTTAGCAAACTTTACTGAGCAGGCTTCTGGGAGGCAGCTGTTGTTTTCAGCTGAGTGTGATGTCAACCAAGACTCGGTGTCGGAGCTCTGGTTACCAAGGTACAGAGTGCAGAAGCTGAGTCTGGGCCCGCAGGTAGTGTCAGGTGTCATCAGAGAGCTTGCTTATCCCCAGCAGGTGTAGTGCCCCCTCGTCCCATCACTGGCTGGGCTCACCGGGAAGATCTGTGGCAGTATGGTGCCCAGGTGACGGCTGCCCACCAAGGGGAGAGCCTGAAGCGCACTGGTGGGTGAGCCTTAAGGTCACTTCTGTCTCTAGGAGATGATGGAGTCCTAGGCCCCACCTTGCTCTGGAGTGGGTTAGGTGTAGATGTAACCATCTTGTTGAATAAGAAACACAGAGCCAATTGCAGAGTTAAAAGCCAAGAGGTCAGAGCACTAGCTGAGAGCTGAAAACCTTCACTGCTCCTCTGTCTTGCCTCTCCGCAAGAGCCCACACCGCTTCCCTTCTTCATGGCTCAGGATGACTTTACTCTGTACCTCACTGGGTGACACCCAGGCCTGAGCGGTCTCCAGCCTGTCAGGGCCAGTCAGACCCTCTGCACAGAGGGACCTCTCTGTCCGTCAGGAGAGAGTGACTCTTCTGTGGACAGCCGTCTGCATCTCCTGTGCTGATGTGCTAAAATACCAGGGCCAGATGCAGAGCCCTGGGCAGCCGCTTGGAATTCGGCGTGGGCCCTCCCTGTGGCTCAGCCTCAGGCCACCCTCCCCCCTCCCCCAGGTGACTGTCTTCCATCCTCCGGGTCTCTATGCTTCCACTCCCAGACCCAGCTCCTCTCCTTCATATTTGCTTTTGGGCCCACACTCCTTGCCTGATCTGCAGAGCCCACATGGGCTATGTGAAGGCCACTGTTCCTGCAAGGCCAGCCTGTTCTGGCCATGGAACCCATGCTGGCTGTGGCAGTGTCTGTGGACCCCGTGGGAGCACTCAGGTGCTTTTGCTAATTACTGATCGCAAGCAATGGCTGGGCCACTTGGCACTGATCCCTTAATCTGCAGTTGATGGGGGCTTGGGGAGACCAGGCCCAGGAATGTGCAACCTGGGCACTATCAGCGGCCGCCACTGACCAGCCCAGTCCCTGCATAGCCACTATCCTGCACATGCCTATTAAGAAAGTCGAGTTTGCTGGGAATCACTCAGCCATAAATACTCCATCTCGCTCAGCATGCTGGGCCCAGACAGATCCAAGCCCCCTACTCCTCACCGCCAAGCAATGGGGTGGGAGCTGCAGGACATTTCCTCATGTACCAGGCCCAGCCTTGCCATGTTCAGCAGGATGGGGACACTGGGAAGGGCTTGTCATGCTCACCTCTGTTTCCCCAGATGACCATAGCTGTTGTGGAATGGGGTCAGAAAGCACCCTAACTGCAACATCACAGCCCAGAGTCCCCTCAGGAAAAGCCAGGAGTATCAGCTCCCCTGCCAAGTGCTCTGCTCTGGCCCAGCTTGTTGTGGAGAGGCTTATATCCTCTAAGCTGGGTGAGGAGACTGGACCAAAAGTGTTCAGCCTGGGGAGTGAGCACAAGGCCTTGACTGCTCCCTGTCACTGTCTGGATCTGCCAGTCCTTGCTCTGGATCTGTTCAATCCTGTCTAGCGTCTTCTGGGCCAGTTAGGATGGCACCCAGACTGCCTGATCCTGGGTGGTTGATCTGTAAGACCATGTTGCCCTCTGGAAAGGGTCTGTGTCCACCTTTCTCTTTGCTTCTTGCTGGGCAAGACTGGGCATCCACTCACTGATGGGCATTCCCTCGGGGGGGTTCCTTGGTCTGGCCTGCGTGTGGTGAGGGCCACGAAGGTGCTGGGCTAGCAGTCCATCCTCGTACCAAGTTGTCTGCAGTATGGGAGCCAGGTGCCTTGCATGAGACTCAGTGCCTGTGTATGTGTCCCCACAGTGCACATGTCGCAAGGACATGGTCAAGATCTCCATGGATGTGTTTGTGCGCATCCTGCAGCCCGAACGCTATGAGCAGTGGAAGCAGGGCCGTGACCTCACTGTGCTGGACCACACTCGGCCCACAGCCCTGAGCAGCCCTGAGCTGAGCTCCTGGAGCGCCTCCCGTGCCTCCCTGAAGGCCAAGCTCTTGCGCAGGTGAGTGGCCACCTCCCGGCGCCCTCCCCATTCCTCCTCACCCTCTTCTCTTTCTTTTTCTCTGTCTCTCATTTCCACTTTTATAACAGGAGGTGTCTGGGCATCCAAATGAACAGCTCACTGCTGCTTCCCCTGCTGACATAATCTTGGTACCCTTGCAGCTCTGGGAGCTGGCAGGTCCCCTGCAAGCATTCATGTGGCCAAAAGCCCATACCGGATGCCCTGCTCCTAAGGATTACTGTTTGTCCCCGCCCCCGCCCCCTCTTACAGTAGTGTGGCCACCCGTGGTCACTTCTGACTGGGGACCTGGGCAGGGCTGCCACAGCCTTGAGCGCTGGCCTGTAGCGTCTGCAGTACAGGTAGCAGGCCTAGGGAGTACCTGGCTCCACTGTCTAAGAGGGGGGCCTGCGTGGCTGGGCCCGCTCCCTCCCTCCAGGGTGTCCTCTTACTCCTTGCCCCCGGCAGCGCTTTAGGGGTATGAGCTTCTGATAGGCCAAGGACAGCCCTTAGCGCTGAAGTAGGGCCACAGCGGTGGGACTGCATGGAACCAGCTATGTGCCTGTGAAGGGCCGGGGGGGGGGGGGGGGGGGGGGCCAAGAACTCTGCACCCTGCAGGCCAGTCTATGGCTGCCACCCAGGAGCCACCACCGTTGACAAGACCTTACATAGGAACACAACTGCCACCTTGGCCTGCAGACACTGCCGTTAGGATCCCGGTGGCTTCCAAGTGCTACAGAATCCGTGGCATCTTCTGGAACCAGGTGCAGCCTGTATGGGCTGTGATGTGGGTAACTTGCCACCTTCCATTCCTGGCGAGTTCGAGGTCGTGGGGTACTGCTCTGCGGACAGGCCTTGGCAGCTGTCTGGGGCAGTCACCTGTGGTCTGAAGCCTCCCCTCCCCTCTTCGACATCTCCGTGTGTGCTGCAGTCTTACCCACCCACTTCCTGCTCTGTGTCCTCCTCTCTTGGAGAGCACTTTGTGGTTCTAGAACATTCTGTAGCAGATTCTGGCAGCCCCTAGCAGTCAGGTGACAGCCTGTGGTGGGGCCTGAGTACACCTACAGAATTTTGGGATGATTTTATGATGGTTGGTTTTCAGTGTTTGGGCTTATGGGTCAGCTAAACAGACACCATTCCAGAACCACAGTAACACCAGGGCCATCCAGAGATGGGACCTGTGGCCAGAGGAAGTGGCCCATGGCACCTCCCACCCTCTCGCCTCCAGCCACCCTCTCACGGGCTTCCTCCCCAAGCAGCATCCCATCCTATCTCTCCGGAGGCCGTGCTAATGCGGCAGTGGTTGGATAGCAAATGAAGCCCGCTCCCAAGGACATGATCTCCTTTAAAGCTGTTAAGATGTTCAAGGCCAGAGCTGTTGGTTTCTTCTGAAGCCCCAGGTCTCTGTGGGAGACCACCTCCACGGTCCATGGCATGTGTGTTGAGATCGCGGTGAGCTCGTGCCAGCTTCTCCCAGCTGTGCCTCGTCCCCATGCTTGACTCCCCTGGGGAAACTGAAGCACGTCAGGTCTCCCTGACACACGAGGGCCTGGGGCTACTGTTGTCGGGAGTACTGAGAGCACCCCTGACCTCTCTGCCCTCTGTGCGGTGCCCTGTCGCAACCCTAGACATGAGACACTCCCGACTAGTAGGCCCCTTGCTGGGAGTGCTACTAGACCAGCAGTGGTATGCTTAGCCCTCTCACTACATCAGGGTCGCCCTTCTGTGCCCCTCTACGTTTGCCCAGAGCTCCCTCAGCACAGGCCTCAGCTCCCATTCCCAGTCTCCTGTCTCCTGCAACAGTTTAACAGGTGAGCTGACTCTTGCGGGTGACCACCAAGAGACAATGCCACAGTCCTCAGCCAACCTAGCCTGCTGTGTACGTGTTGGGGTCAGGAGGTGTTGGTGCTTCTCATGTGACACCCCAGCCTACTGACCTGAACACCAGAGTCGGCCCATGCCTCAAGGCATCTGCTGGTCCAGAACCACTCACAGCCAGGGCTTCATGAATGTCTCCTGAACCCCAGAATGTACCTCAGTTTTCCAGGGGTTATTTTAAACTCATAGATCTGCCTTAGTGGCCGGAATGGAGCAAATTAAGGGCAGCTAGAGTCTTCAGGCAGTCTAGCTGCTTTGTGGGCACAAGTCACCATGTATCTGCCGCTGTCACCTTTATTGAATGTGCCATGCCTCTCAGCGAAGTCTGTAGGCTTCCTCGACACACCCGTCACTCAAGTCCCAGGACACCTGCTTTCTCTCAGAAGAATTTCTGTCATTCACATACCAACACTTGACTTCTAAGAAATTCAGCCATGTGCTGATCCCCTGAGGTGTGCCTGAGCGGGCAGCAGGAGGTCTTCTAGAGCACACTGGACTGGGCCAGAACTCTGAGGACCCCAGGCTGGAGCCTTGTTTGCCTTGCATAGGCCAGTGGGAGCCCTGGTGTGGAGGAGTCCTAGCCTCTCCTTCCTGAGCCCCCATAGCCAGGCCTACTCCCTGGGCACGCCACTCATCTTATAGCACAGGACTGGCATCTTGAGTACAGGTCCCATCTAGTGGCTCTGATCATAACCATGGTCTCCATGAAGCCTCCCACCTCTGCCTCCATCTGCCTCGTCAGCAAGCCCTCACACACCCTCCAGTGGTCCCCTAATGCCAGCTCAGAACAAGGGCAGGGGCTAGGATGGGACCCACACGGCCTTCAAGGAGATTCCAAAGCCACCACAGCTGGCCCAGGATGCTGCGGGGGAGAGCACCAGGCGGGAGCACCAGGCAGCGGCGGCAGGAAGGTGCTGAAAGCCAAGCAGAGGTAGAGGAAGGAGTCCAGCCTCCAGTGAGCTCTCAGAAGCAAAGACACATGCAGCAGTGGCTGTGTGCAGCCTGGTCCTGGGGAGGGCGATGGTCACCCGCGATGTAGAACACACCCGTGGACCCTCACCTGGCCTCAGCAGGCAGGGCCCCCAGCCTGACCGCCTGCTAGACTCAGCAAGGACAGCTGCTTCAGACCTGCAGCACCACCGTGCACTTCCTTTCTGAGGACGCTGCTGCAGGGTCACCACCGTGGAGCCAGTGACGAGCTACTTAGGAGTTCATAGAGGGGCAGAGCATCTGGAGATACCAAGAAGTATTAGTCATCAAATAGAAGAGGGGTTGAAGCAGACCCCAAGAGTCAGCACTGCCCCAGCTCAGGGTCACACGGATGTTAACGAACACGGGCTGTTGCAGGAGGGTGGCCATGTCTGTGTGTATTAGGCCTGGTAGGGGCAGGTGGCAGTGGAAAAGATCGAGGTCGGGCTTTGTCTCTGGGAGGGTGTCAGTGTGGGGTGTGACGGTTGGCACAAGACTGGGTCCCAGCTTGTCATACTACAGCATGGCTATTCTTTGGCATACAGTGGCTCTCCCTGCTCTGGATGAGTGCAGCATACACACCCGAGTCCTGAGTCCCTTATTTTCTGGTGTGGGGCACAGGTGGGCTAAGGTCCCGTTTCCTGGAGCCTTGAGCACTGTGACTGGGAACCAGGCAGGCTGCTGTGCTCAGTTGTAAATAATGTGGTGTGAGACCTTGAGTGTCCCAGTCAGCTGTGCAGGGCTGGGCCACCCTGGGGTGGCTTCCAGGATCAGCTCACAGTGGGGTCAGGACAGTGACTGAATCAGGGCCACTCAGGAAGCTGTGGCCCAGTGAGTTGGTGGCAGGCTGTGATTGCTATCTGGAGCTGGGAACCACCAGGAGCAGCCCTAGACCCTGGGGGCACCAGTTAGGGTCTGAGCCACCATGCTTCCTCCCCGACTCGGTGTTTCCAAGTCACCCCTTTGCTGGGGCTGCCCACCCAGAGCAGAAGGGGTGGAGTCTCCCCAATCTCCCTTCTCTCTCCCCTGTCAGTGCTTCCTGCCCCTCACTCCTGCCTGTCCCCCAGCCTGTCCTTCCGCAGCCACCGTATATGTATATATACACGCACACCTCACCTCTGCCTGTACCCTACTCGGAATGCCACCTGCTTGCCTGCTGGTCATCTCTGTGGGGCTTGCACATTCATTGAGGGGTCCTGCCCTGGTCAGGGGTGTTTCAGGAGTGAGGGAAAGGAGGGCAGGCCGTGGTCAGAACCTTAGAGGCCACCACCCAGAGCTGGGCATTCCCAGCTCTCTGGGCCACTGAGGGGCTGTGATGGGTAAGGGCTACTGGGCTAGGGACCTGAGGGACACAGATCTGCAGGAAGCCCTTCACCCTTGTCAGTCAAAGCAGCTTTAGGTGCTGGTGGGGGAGGTCCTGCCTCTGCCCCTATTGCACATGCTCCCCCACCCCCTCATGCAGTGGAGCTGGTTTGTGGCACCAGGGGCCATCCCTGCTGTCACTAGGGGCACGTCCCTGTGCTCAGGCTGGGCATGGGCCCTAAGAGCCCCATGTGAAGGGCTGTAGAGAGGTCCCCAGAGCCAGAGGAAACCCCTGAAATTTACGTTCTAGACAAATTAGTGTGAAGGAGAACAGACCCTGGAGAAAGGCTGAGGAGGAGAGGAGGCCGAGTCTAGAGAGGAGGCGGGAGCCAACCAGGAGGCCAGGGCCGGCGTAAGTGACCTCCCTCGTGTCCACAGCGTCCTGCCCATCCCGTGCCACCATCACCTGCTTCACCCCAGCCCTGCTCCTCCCTGGCCCTCCTCCCTGCCCACCCCGAACTACCTCAGTGTCCTCCGTTTCCCCTCCTGCCTGACCAGTGCCCTCCTCCAGGTCACACCGGAGACGGAGCCAGCCCAAGAAGTCCAAGCCTGAAGACTCCAAGTCTCCTGGGGAGGCGGCGGCTGGGGTGGCTGTTCTGGACGAGGCTGGGGGCTGTTCCCGGGAGGAGGCCACTCCTGAGGACGAGGATGAGGATGAGGAACTGCCGCCTTCACAGAGCCACGAGGCCGGGGCATGCATGGAAGGTCAGTGCCTGCAGCATGGGGTTTGGGTCCCTTGGGTCCTGCTTTGCTATCTTGCTCCTGCTGGCCTGGACGCACCATGGCCCAGGGTGGCAGTGGTGCTGTGCACATGGGGACCTTGAGCTGCATGCAGTCTGGCAATGAGTGTCCCGGCCCTCCTACCTGCACTGTGTGCCTCATTCCTGCCGCTGGCTTCCACTCAATTGCAGCCTTGCCCTGAGATAGGGAAGGGCTTCCCTCTGTAGCCTTTCTGGCAGGGGTGAGAGGCCAGGGACCGGTGTATGTCAACACAGCGTCTCAGATTCCCACTGGCTGCTGGGGAGAGTTACAGAGACTTGTCCACAGCACACCATGACACGGTCTTCCAGCCCAGAAAGGCCAAACAAGGGAAATCAGGGTGGTCACAATGTAATGTGACCACAAACTGATCCCTGGGGCTGCGGGCAGAGACTCAGGAGCTGCAGGCACGAGCAAGGGCACTGGTGGCCCGCAGCTCCCACCCAGACAATAAGAACCAGTCAGAACCGGCTATACTGCGAAATTCAAGCTGACAGGAAGAAACTGATGGCCACAGATCCAGGGGCTCCAAGCTGGATGCCTGATCATGGTTGGGTGAGGTGGTGAGGTGCCTGCTGGCATGCACAAGGCCTGCCTGCGCTCTGCCCTGCACTGAGAGTGATGCCAATAGCTAGCTACTGCAGAAGCGGGAGCCGCCAGGAGGCTGCAGGTGTGGGGGCGCTGTGACATTCCCGTGTCCTTCTGGATCGTCTGTCATTGTCATGGTCACATGTGGATCCTCAGGAGCTGAGGGCTGGAGTGATGCCAATAGCCACAAATACACACAGAAGCCACAAGTCGTAGGCAGTGTGCTGAGGGTCTAGCCTGGGCTCTCTGATCCCACCTTCCACTGCATATGAGCCCCTGTAGCCATACAACTGGTTATGGGACCTTGGTATCTTAAAGTATGTGTCTATTCCCTGTGGATCTGGTATCAGGTGTGTCGTCCCCCCCCATTCCTGAGTATAATGTGAGGGAGAGGGTGGTCCCCTTGACTCACCCAGCAGAGTGGCATCCCCATCTCTTTGCTTCTCATCCTGCTTCCTCCGAGGATCCTGTGGTGATCCCAGAATCCTTGGCTTCATCCTCTCCAAAGAGTCCCTTCAGCTATGGGAGGTGACATGGCCCCAGCCCAGGGCAGGGTGTGGCTGTCTTGGGGGCTTCCACTACCACCGACTTAAGGATTCTCCTTGACCTTAAGTCACTGTAAAGTAGAAGTAGTGTCTGTCCTGTGGTAGGCAACATTTTACTGTGGAATGTGTGGATGACGGTCAGCATGTCCGACTGGCATCTGAAGCCTTGCTCCTCAGAGAGCAGAAAGGGGAAGCGCTAGGCAGGAGGTGGATGGAGCAGATGGAGGTGACTGGGTCTCATCCATGGCACCCCAGTAGTCAGTGGGGTGGCCACAAGAGACACACCAGACCATGGCCATGTAGCTCAGCCTGCCATTCCCGTAGCCCTCCATCTGGGGTGGGCTGCCTCTACTGTGGTGAGCGGGCACTTCTTTGTGTGTGTGTGTGTGTGTGTGTGTGTGTGTGTGTTTGTTTGTTTGTTTGTTTGTTTGTTTGTTTGTTTTTTGAGACAGGGTTTCTCTGTGTAGCTTTGCACCATTTTCCTGGAACTCATTCTATAGCCCAGGCTGGCCTCGAACTCGCAGAGATCCTCCTGGCTCTGCCTCCCGAATGCTGGGATTAAAGGCGTGCACCACCACCGCCTGGCCATGAGCAGCAGTTCTTACCTGGCATCTGCCAAGGCATTCCAGCAGAGACTGGGGCCACCAAGGATGGTGACAGGCAGGCAGGTGTGGCATGTCTCCTGCTGGACAGGGACTCACATGGCACCTAGGATGTCCTCTCTGATAGGTGTCAAGAAAGAGGGTGCCAGGGCTTCCCAAGAGTCCCTCAGCCAGAGCTCTGTGCATCATGGGCACCCGCTGTCACCTTGCAAGGTCACACTCGCCCATCAGTTCCAAGTTCTGAAGATGGGGCACGCATGTGGGCCTCTGGGCCATGTCCCCTCGTGTGAGGGATCAAAGGTCCACAGACTGTGACTGACATTTGGTCAGAGTATAAGATCCAGGAGTGGCTGAGCCCAAGGCTGGGAGGAATGCCAGCCCCATGCCATTCTATCACCAGGGAAGCCTGCCCCATGCCCTGTGAAGACACCAGACTACCCTCAGCACCAAATTATCTATGTCTTTTGGTGACTTCTCAGAAGTATTCTGGAACATGATGTGTCCCTGGAGGGATCTTTATGTGCAGAGCGGGGACCCCAGGCTGTTGGCAGGGCAGGGTGGCCTAAGTGGGTGACAGCTCATGTCCCCATATCCACACTATGTGATGAGAGAGTGTAGCAAGGGTCTTATGAATGGTCAGGAGGTCATCTCCCTGCCCCGGTCCATCAGGGACACAGGCAGAGTTGAATTAAATGCTCTTTGTGCACCTGCTGTTCTGTCTCCTGTTGGGACAGCCACACCCCACCTCTCCCCTGGCTGTCACCGGAGCGACTGGAAATGGCCACAGTGGCTATGGCACAGCAGGGCCTCTGCTGCTCAGAGGGCTGTGGTTAGGTGTGCCAGAGGGAGCCAGACTAACCTTCAGGACAGGGTGCTGGGCACTGTCCTCATGTCCCACAGCCTGTCTGGGGGGCGGGTGGATGATGGACTTCCCCAGCAGCACAGCTGGACCTGATTCCATGACGGGTCAGAGCTGGCACAGTGGCCCTCCACATGGCCATGACAGGCCAATTCTGGCTCAGCCAAGCCAGGAGGCAGAACCACTTGTGCCCTCCAGGTGTGTCCAGCCTCAGGAGCTAGAGCAGAGCCCACACCTGTAGATGTGTGGTCTACCTCAGCCTCCTACAGCCTGTGACCCTGAGCCAGACAGGCTGACAAACTCAGGCACATTGGGGCACCTGGCCATAGCTCCTGGTCACTCCTGAAGGACTGTCCACCAGGCTTCCCACCCCAACACTCCAGTGGGACCAGGCTGGGACCCTCAGTCCATCTCTCCTTGACTCCCAAGGCAGGTGTGTTCCCACTGATGTGGCCATTATGGGTCTGTGGTAAGGCAGTGAGCTTTGAGGAACCCCTTCTTGGGCTTCTCCTGCTAAGGGCTCCAGGCTGTCTCATGGCCACACCAAGCCTGGAGATGGCGAGTCATCCCCAGCTATTGTTGGTCATAAGAAAACCAGGGCAGGACCCTGTGGTCCAGGATCAGGGGCTGTGAAAGGGCCGTGTTCACCGTGGTCACTCCATAGCAGCTTCCGTGGTCACAGGAGCAGATTCCTGAGGCCATACTCAGCCTCCTTCCCTGGGTCCAAGAACCCCAACACATCCTGTAGGGGTTCATCCTGGTCCTTGGTGACCACAACAGCTCCAGTATAGGAGTGAGTGGGGTCTTGTCCTGGGGCTGGGGGACACCCTACCTGTTTGCACTCATGTCCCACTGCAGATTGGGGCTAAGTATCTTAGGGAGTGGTGGTGCCATCCTTCGAATGCACTGGAGACCCAGCAAAGTACAAGCTGTCACCCGGGCTAGTGAGCCTTGTCCTTGGAAGCTGTGAGGGCATGACACACAAAGGTGGCCTGCTCCAGATGCCTGACTCCAGTGTGCTTCCTTCCCATCCTCTCCCATCAGCAGCCTGGCTGGATGGGGCAGATGCCAGGTTCCAAGCCAAGGGTACAGCTGTTACCCACAAGCCACTCAGCCCAGGGCTCCTAAAACACAGGTGGCACCCAGGCCACTCACAGCAGGATGTAGCCCCATAATACCCTTAGGTGACATCTTCACCCTTGGATATCATGGTACAAGTGACCAGGCCTGATCATCCCGTCCCTGGTTAAGTGATGTGCTGTACAGCCACTGTGGCACCAAACTAAAGTACCACCAAAGACACGTCCCTTCGGCCCCTCTTCTCCATGTCCCTGTCAGAAATTGTCTCCAACACTCATCCCAGAGGCCACCACACGGGAGGTCCTCAGGCCCATTTGCTGCTGGGCCCCTCTCTGGTAGCTGTGTGGTATGCTCTCTGCATTGACTCTGGAAGTCTGCTCCTCCCCATACCTGCGCTGGCCTGAGGGAACCCACAGCTTGGCACAGCTGAGTGTCTTCACAACCACTTCCTGAGAGCCCAGCTCCCCTCCCAGACCTATTCCAAAAGGCTCCTTCTTTCTTCCTTCTTTTCTTTTCTTTCTTTTTTTTTTAAGATTTATTTATTTATTATGTACACAGAAGAGGGCGCCAGATCTCATTACAGATGGTTGTGAGCCACCATGTGGGTGCTGGGAATTGAACTCAGGACCTCTGGAAGAGCAGTCAGTGCTCTTAACCTCTGAGCCATCTCTCCAGCACCTTCCTTCCTGTCTGTCTGTCTTTCCTTTTTCCTTCCTTCCTTCCTTTTTCTTTCTGTCTTTTTGTTTGTTTGTTTGTTTTTGTTTTTTGAGACAGGGTTTCTCTGTGTAGCTTTGCGCCTTTTCCTGGATCTCACTCTGTAGCCCAGGCTGGCCTCGAACTCACAGAGATCTGCCTGGCTCTACCTCCTGAGTGCTGGGATTAAAGGCGTGCGCCACCACCGCCCGGCTTTAATTTTTTTTTTTTTCTGTCTTTTTTTTTAAGACAGGATATTATGAGCCCAGGCTAGCCAGCCCTTATACACCTCCCCCACACCCTGAATGCTGGTATGGCAGGTTGGAGCACTACATTAGCTCAGGATTGTCTTTGTTTCTTTGTTTGTTTTGTTTTGTTTTTCGAGACAAGGTTTCTCTGTAACTTTGAAGCCTGTCCTGGATCTCACTCTGTAGACCAGGCTGGCCTCGAACTCACAGAATTCCTGTCTCTGCCTCTCGAATGCTGGGATGTGCCACCACTGCTGGCTCAGGAATCTCTTTTAGTGCAATGGCCCAGTGTTGGGCACTTTTGGATGTTGAACTTGCCCAAGCTTTGGGGATACTGAGTCCCCAGCCAGCTGTGATCTCCTCGCCACAGACCACAGTCTCCTGCTTCTGTCTGCTTCCACTTGCTTCTGAATGATGCTTTCTTTCCTCAGAGGATGGCAGAGGCAAGCCCCGGCCAACCAAGGCCCGGAGCAAGAAGAAGACCCCCAGCCCCCTGTCACCCCTGTTGCCGCCTGCCCCACCAACCCTGTTACCCAGTGAGGAGGTCCTGAGGCCACCACCCCCACCCAAGTCTCCGGTTCCAACAATGGGCCCCATGACCTCAGAGGGGGGTCCTCCACCAGCACCCCTCAATGTGGTGCCTCCTGGGGCACCAGGTGAGGAAGCAGAGGTGCGGCCAAGGCCCATCATCCCCATGCTGTATGTGCTTCCTCACACCAACACCACTGATGGGGACAGGGAGCGCCCTGCCCACCCACAGCTGGCACCCATGGAGCTGGGGCTGGAAGACGAAGGCCAGGCCCAAGCCGGCAGTGCACAGGTAGGTGATTAATGGCCACCAGGTGCATTTGTGGCTCTGCCCACAGCTCTGTGTAGCATCTGGATGCCAGGGTAGCAGCTGGAGTCAGTGTGTGTGTTGTGGATGACACTGGATATGAGTGCATGTGTGTGTGCTGTGGGTGACATGAGAAGATAGGAGTGCACGTGTGCATGCTGCAGGTGGCAGAGGATGTGAGTGCATTGTGTGTGCTGTAGATGACAGAGGATGTGAGTGCACGTGTGCATGCTGCGGATGACAGAGGATGTGAGTGCACGTGTGCGTGCTGCAGGTGACAGAGGATGTGAGTGCATGTGTACATGCTGCAGGTGACAGAGGATGTGAGTGCACGTGTGCGTGCTGCAGGTGACAGAGGATGTGAGTGCATGTGTACATGCTGCGGATGACAGAGGATGTGAGTGCATGTGTGCATGCTGCAGGTGGCAGGATAGGATGTGAGTGCACGTGTGCATGCTGCGGATGACAGAGGATGTGAGTGCACGTGTGCATGCTGCAGATGACAGGATGTGAGTGCACGTGTGCATGCTGCGGATGACAGAGGATGTGAGTGCACGTGTGCATGCTGCGGATGACAGAGGATGTGAGTGCATGTGTACATGCTGCGGATGACAGAGGATGTGAGTACATGTGTGTGTGCTGCAGGTGACATGTTCCAGCATTCATAGTACTGTGTGTTTCAGGCACCATCCTCCTTCTCTAAGCTGAAGGTGGAAATCAAGAAAAGCCGTCGTCATCCCTTGGGTCGGCCACCCACACGGTCCCCACTGTCTGTGGTCAAACAGGAGGCTTCAAGTGATGAAGGTGAGCAGGGCCCGGCCACCAGGCTGCTTCCTCCACTGGCGTGGGGCCCAGGCCAGCCCCTCTCCACAGGTGCAGAGTCCACCCATCCAGCCCCTTGGAGTCAGGGCCTCCAACACTGGCGCCCTCGGCACCATGCTGTGGGAAACTCACCACAGAATTCTCTGCTCCTTCACATCTGCAGAAACCCAGCTGCCCATGTTCCTGCACCTTTAACCACCCCAGTTTTTTGCTGCCTGCAGGGCCTCCACCACACCCCACCATCCAACCAGTCACTTGCCAGGACCCAGGACCTCAAATGTCATGTGACCAGTGAGGGCCAAGATCAGAACCATCTCCAACCGGGGCTGGTACCATTGATAGTTCCACTCCCCATGCAAGCAGTGGGCTGCAGAGCTCAGGGTCTCAGTGGGAAGCCGGGGGCGCGGGGTGGGGACAGAGCCTGACAGTTGGCTGAGGCCGGTGCTAGCACCTGTGCAGAGGGCGCAGAGGGCGGGCCGTGGTGACAGAGGGCTCAGGGTGTGGGCCGTGGTGACGGCGCAGGGTGCAGGCCGTGGTGGTGGAAGGGCGCAGCATGCAGGCCGTGGTTGGCATGGCAATGGGCAGCAGCTCCTGGCCCAGGTCTTCACCCTCAGTTCTGCACAGGAGCTTTATCAGCGCTTGCAGAGCTGGGCATCTAGAGTCTGTCCCTGATGTGTGGTCCAAATGCAAGCTTAGGGTGTGGCTGTGGATGGGCGGGGCTGGTGAGTGCAGGTGGTAGCCCCACGGAGGGCCCCACGGAGGGCTCCCCGGTGCCGGCCGAGCCTTGGGTACAGAGGTCTCTGCTGGCTTGCAGGGCAGGTGGAGCAGTGCCTGTGTGCAGGTCCTGGTGGGTTTCAGCTGTTGGCGGAGTCTGCGAGCTGTCAGCTCTTCCACCCAGTGCCTTACCGTGCTCACAGGATGGTGCTGGAAGCACCCAGGACCCCAAAACCTCACCACAGGAGTGACAGGAGTCTGGGGAACAGTTGAGACCAAGCCCCAGGCTCTTGCCTCCCAGCTGAGTTCTTCCCAGAAGGCACTTGGGGAGTCCTGGGCTGGCAAATTTCCCCCACTCCATACCCTGAGTGTCTCTTGGCAGGTGGCAGGGCCCAAACACGGCACAGTCTTGGGGTCTCTGGTGCCCTTGGCTGTGTGAGGCTTCCCCAGGCCGAGCAGGCTGGATACTAGGCAGGGTGTCCCAGACTGTGTGAGGAGTTCCTAGGGCTGGAAGGTGTAAGGCAGTGAGAACGGAGTGCGCGCTGCCTGACACTTCCTCTGTCCTCTCGCCCATGGGGCCATGCTGCTGCACAGGTGGGCCAGGCCTCAGCAGGCCTGTGTCTGAAGCTCCCGGGCAGCTGGGCAACACTGTGCCAGCTTCACAGACAAGAGCCTGTGTCTGAGGGTGGCGTGTTTGGTCCAGGCCTTGGGTTAAGCTCCGAGGAGACCCATGGAGGAAAACCAGCCCCTCCCTCCATGCGAGGAATGCAGCCCACCAAGTACCAGCCAGGGCCGTGCAGACGGGGGCAGCCGTGGGGTGGTGCCGCCGAGGGGCCTTGTTTTCCAACTCAAGTCCCTCCGCCCATCACAGAAGCCTTCCTGTTCTCAGGAGAGGACGATGTGAGTGACCCCGAGGCCTTGAAGTCCCTGCTGTCGCTGCAGTGGAAGAACAGGGCGGCCGGTTTCCAAGCTGAGAGGAAGTTCAATGCGGCAGCTGCCCTCAGTGAGCCCTACTGCGCCATCTGTACCCTCTTCTACCCCTACAGCCAGGTGAGCCTGCCCCCACTGAGGCTGAGCTGGGGTCCACCCGTCCCATGCAGTCCACTGCAGCCCTAGCCCCAGGGAGAGCAGCTATCCACACCCCAGACTCTGAGGATAGGTGAGGGGGAGCTGCAGCCAGCCCTCCTGTGGGACTGTCACCTCCTGATGGTCGTGCCTCTGCAGTCAGTGCAGACAGAGCGAGAGGTCCCGGCCACTCCAGGGGACAGTACTGTCCAGCCACCCTCAAAGAGTGGCCAGAGGACACGGCCACTGATCCCCGAGATGTGCTTCACTTCGAGTGGGGAGAACACGGAGCCACTGCCTGCCAATTCCTATGTCGGCGAGGATGGTACCAGCCCGCTCATTTCCTGTGCTCACTGCTGCCTGCAGGTCCACGCCAGTGAGTATTCTGCAGCCATCTGGGTGGGAGGGGCTCTGGGGACAGGAGGGCACTTTCTGGACCCAAGGTATCTTGAGTTTGGGGGAGGGGGGACACTGTCCAGGTGTGAGGGACAGCAAGTGTGAGGGAGCTGCAGGTGTGGAGGGCTGCAGGTGTGGAGAGCTGCAGGTGTGGAGGGAGGGCTGCAGATGTGGGGAGCTGCAGATGTGGGGAGCTGCAGGTGTGGAGGGCTGCAGATGTGAAGGAGCTGCAGGTGTGGAGGGCTGCAGGTGTGGGGAGCTGCAGGTGTGGAGGGCTGCAGGTGTGGAGGGCTGCAGGTGTGGGGAGTGCGGTGTGGGGGCTGCAGGTGTGGGGCTGCAGTGTGGAGCTGCAGGTGTGGAGGCTGCAGGTGGTGGAGGGCTGCAGGTGTGGGAGCTGAGGTGTGGAGGGCTGCAGGTGTGGGAGTGCAGGTGTGGAGGGAGGGCTGCAGGTGTGGAGGGCTGCAGATGTGGGGAGCTGCAGGTGTGGAGGGCTGCAGGTGTGGAGGGCTGCAGGTGTGGGGAGCTGCAGGTGTGGAGGGCTGCAGGTGTGGGGAGCTGCAGGTGTGAGGCTGCAGGTGTGGGGAGCTGTAGGTGTGGAGGGCTGCAGGTGTGGGGAGCTGCAGGTGTGGAGGGCTGCAGGTGTGAGGGAGCTGCAGGTGTGGAGGGCTGCAGGTGTGGAGGGAGGGCTGCAGGTGTGGAGGGCTGCAGGTGTGGAGGGCTGCAGGTGTGGGGAGCTGCAGGTGTGGAGGGCTGCAGGTGTGGGGCTGCAGGTGTGGAGGGCTGCAGGTGTGAGGGAGCTACAGGTGTGGAGGGCTGCAGGTGTGGAGGGAGGGCTGCAGGTGTGGAGGGCTGCAGGTGTGGGGAGCTGCAGGTGGGGCTGCAAGTGGGGCTGCAGTGTTGGAGGGCTAGGTGTGGGAGCTGCAGTGTTGGAGGGCTGCAGGTGTGGAGGGGCTGCAGGTGTGGAGGCTGCAGTGTGGGAGTGCAGGTGTGGAGGGCGCAGGCTGTGGAGGGGCAGGTGTGGAGCTGCAGGTGTGGAGGCTGCAGGTGTGGGAGCTGCAGGTGTGGAGGGTTCAGGTGTGGGGAGCTGCAGGTGGGGAGGGCTGCAGGTGTGGAGGGCTGCAGGTGTGGAGGGAGGGCTGCAGGTGTGGAGGGAGGGCTGCAGGTGTGGATGAGGGGCTGCGACAGATTTGGTCTGATCCAAGCACTCTACTGTCTTCCAGGTTGCTACGGTGTCCGGCCTGAGCTGGCCAAGGAGGGCTGGACATGCTCCCGGTGTGCGGCCCATGCCTGGACTGCGGTAACTCACCTGTGCTGGGTGGCGACTAAAGCCTGGGAGGTCCTAGGCCTCCATGGGCCGGTGGTCTTGATCTTAGCTGTGCTGCGGCTGGGGCTTGACAGTCACTATCCCTAGGGTGTCCCTTGGGTGGGGTGGTACGTAGTGAAGGTGGCTGCACTTCACCCTGTTGCTCTGTCCCCCAGGAATGCTGTCTGTGCAACCTCCGTGGGGGAGCGCTGCAGACGACCACGGAGCACAGGTGTGTGCTCTGCCCTGCCCAGCTCTCACCCTCCTGTCTCTCTGCCCAGCTTCTCTGGAGGTTGGAGAGAGAGACAGGGAATCCGCCATGAGGGGAGCAGTGTCCTGAATGTCCTCCCCGGCCCACCCTCCCACCCCCCAGCCTGGCTGGCCCCTCGGAACCTCAGCAGTGCGCTTGTGACCCTGCCCTGACCTCTCAGGTGGATTCATGTGGTCTGCGCCATTGCAGTCCCCGAGGTACGGTTCCTGAATGTGATTGAGCGCAACCCTGTGGACGTCAGTGCCATCCCTGAGCAGCGGTGGAAACTGGTAGGTCCCCAAGGCTGTGGCCACCAACCGTAACCCTGGGGTGGACTAAGAGACCCTAGGAAGACAGCCCAGCCCAGCCCAGGACTGCCATTTCTCCAGACCCAAAGCCCTGCAGCAGGGTGGGGAGCTCTGTGCAGTGTGCAGGGCACAGTCCCCCAGGTGCAGCCCTGCAGCCCTGGTCCAAGTATCCCAGCTCGCTACAGACACTTCCGGTACTGTTAGTGCCTGAGCTCAGCATGCTCATGCTGCACGAGAGCCATCTCTCCAGGCCATGCAGCAGCTGTAGCCTGCCTCTCTGCCCAGCCTGCCCCTCCATGGTGCTTGCTTTCTCTGACTTGAGGAAGAGGAGCCTTGTCCTATGCTGTGACCCCCCTCAGAGTGACATCCCAAGCTTCATCTTCCTCCACCATGTCACAGCAGTGTGCCCTGTGTGTATGCACACGTGTGCGGGCACCTGTGGAGTCCTTGCCCTCCATCCTGCTTGAGGTGGGGTCTTTCCGTGTAGACGCACGCCCAGCTACCTGGCCGCTCAGCTTCCCCAGGTTCCCAGCTCTGACTCCCATCATGCCATAGCCCAGCCCTGCAGTTGGACAAGTGCTTTCCCACTGAGCCACCTCCTCAGGTTCTTCCTTTCTTTCTGTACATGGCTGAGTGACCAGGCTCACCTGCCTGGCTCTGCATCTTAGAGCACTGTGATGCTAATGATGGCGGTAGAGTCAGATGCAGGACACATTCTGCCTCTGCATGCATGCCACAGGCACACTGGGTTGTCACACTGCTCTGAAACTCGGAGGAACCCTTCCCTGTGTCTCCCATCGCCGCCCTTGGCATGCAGCCCTCCCCCACTGTCAGGACGCAGGTCCACGGTGTATCCTGAACCCCCGTCTTGATGGTTCCCCTCGTGACCGCACCAGGGCACCTGCTTGGATCCACCTCCTTTGAAAACTATTGGCCCCGTCCTTGACCCAGTTCCAGTTGGATCACTTAGGATCTGGTGAAGACACTCCATGTTGCTTCTGGCTCATTAATGAACACACACACACACACACACACACACACACACACACACACACACCTCTGTAGCAGGATTGTGAGGGAGGTCAGAGGTCCAAGTTTGCTTGCCCATGTACAGTGTACCTCTAGAGTGGACTGCCATGGCCATCTGGAGAGCATCGGTGTCCCCAGGCCTGTCTTGCTGCAATCCCTGTCTCCAGCATCCTCTCCTGCCCCTGGGTGTGGGCTGAGTGGGGCCTGGATGCAGATGGCTACCTGTGTCCAGGGCCTGGGGCAGGGGCTTCCTACATCTGGAAGTCAGGGGGTGCGGGAGTGGAGATGGCTCAGCTCAGACCTTAGCATAGCCTCTGCTAGCACCACACTAGTGGGGAGGGTGGCTGGCGTGCTCAGGCTGGAGGCCAGGCCCTCAGTTAGGGCGTGGACAGTGCCCTGTACTTGTACAGTCTGCCTGGTTCATTTCCCAGGCCGCCGCCAGGACACGCCGGTGGAGGGCTGCTGGGGAGCCCTGCAGGGACTGGGTGGCTCACAGCCAGAGCCTGGGCTCCCTGCTGGCTGGTGACAGGGTCACAAGTCCAGGGGCCTGGCACCAAGTCCCAGCCCAGGTGCGGGCCACCTGAGCAGGCCCAGTGGATAGCCTCAGAGACCCCTCTAGAAGCTACAGCTGGATGCCTTTTTTTTTGAGACACAGTTTCTCTGTGTAGCCCTGGCTGTCCTGGATCTCACTTGGTAGCCCAGGCTGGACTCGAACTCACAAAGATTAGTCTGGGTCTGCCTCCCGAGTGCTGGGATTAAAGGCGTGTGCCACCACCGCCCGGCCAACTGGGTGCCTTTTAATGAGAGCATTATGGCTCAGGTGTATGGCATGCTGACTACAAATCCTGTATGTGCCCTCTCCTTGGTCCTGACTATTTGTTTGATTTATTTTTTAAAACTTATTTTTTATGTATACAGTGTTCTGCTTGCATGTACCCCTGCAGGCCAGAAGAGGGTACCAGCTCTCATTACAGATGGTTGTGAGCCACCATGTGGGTGCTGGGAATTGAACTCAGGACCTTTGGAAGAGCAGTCGGTGCTCTAACCTCTGAGCCATCTCTCCAGCCCAGTCCTGACAATTTAAAACCCTGATGGCCCTGCGCTGGGAGACCCACACACACCCAGCTCTGGGCTACAGGGAGAAGGCCTGAGAAGAGGTGGTTTGGGTTCAGGTACCATCAAGCCCCAGTCCTGGCCTGTGGTTGTTCTGGAAGGTTCCTCCCTGTCCTTGCTGGTAACCCTGCACCCCATCCTCTGCAGAAGTGTGTGTACTGCCGCAAGCGGATGAAGAAGGTGTCCGGCGCCTGCATCCAGTGCTCCTACGAGCACTGTTCCACGTCCTTCCATGTGACCTGCGCACATGCAGCTGGTGTCCTCATGGAGCCTGACGACTGGCCCTATGTAGTGTCCATTACCTGCCTTAAGCACAGAGCAGGTGGCGCTGGGGTGAGTGCTGAGGCCAGATTCCTGTCTACACGAGGGACTCCGTCCCTGTGGGCTAGCCCTGCCCACCTGGCCTCGCCCACCTGGGCCAAACTCCACCCACATGTGCCATTCCCCGCCCCGCAGGGTCAGCTCCTGCGCGCTGTGTCCCTGGGCCAGGTCGTCATCACCAAGAACAGGAACGGGCTGTACTATCGCTGTCGTGTCATTGGCAGCACCGCGCAGACCTTCTACGAGGTCAACTTTGACGACGGTTCCTACAGCGACAACCTGTATCCAGAGAGCATCACTGTGAGGGACATGGCAGGGAGGGGGGGGGCTGGCGGGCACCCCGGGCGGGCGGGCAGGACCTCACCGTCTGCTTCCTGCAGAGCAGAGACTGCTTGCGGCTAGGGCCGCCTCCCGAGGGCGAGCTGGTGGAGCTGCGGTGGACAGACGGTAACCTGTATAGAGCCAGGTTCATCTCCGCGGCCACCAGCCTCATCTACCAGGTGAGCAGCCTGCAGCGGCCCTCTGGCAGACACTCAGCCTCTGCCAGCCTACCCCATGCCAGTGCTCACACAGGCTAAGGGCGTGGAGGCCAGGGCTGCGGACGTGCCGCACCGGGGTTGGGCTCGGGGAGCTACCCACAGAGCAGCCTGGGGTGGAGATGCCAGCCTGAATGGTGCAGCCACACCTTGTCTCAAAACAGCAGGAAGCACAGAGCCAACCAACAGAGAACTGCAACACTGCTGTGCTCCCACCTGGGCAGACGGGAGGAGAGGGGCAGGTCCAGCCCAGCCATCCCTTCTCCCCTGGAGACAAGGCAGCTTGGGCACACAGCACAGTGTGTGTCCAAGCAAGATGCTGGCACCAAGTGGGAGGCCAGCCAGGTTACCCCACCCTGGATCCCAATAGCCAGGGGATGGCTGTATTCACTTGTCCATCACACTCCTCTCAAGACAGTTCCAGAAGCCTGTGTGAGCCCATGCAGACAGCCTGGACCGAGGGCTGTAGCTGTTCAGAATATTGGGGGGGTGGCACAGCCGGCCCTTTGGAATAGCACAGATGGGTGGCAGCAGGCACCTTCCAGAACTCCCCTCCTGGTGAACCTGACTCTCGGTGTACAGGACTGTCAGCACCACACTGCAGTCCAGCTGCTTCCTGGCAGGCCTGTCCAGGCTCACCCCCTGCTCCAGTGTCCCCTCAAAGGCACCGGAGGAGCCATGGCCTCCACCACTTGACTTCATCCAGCCCAGGAGGCCAGGCTGGGACCTAGGCCACTGTTCACTTGGGTTCCTCACTGCTGTCACCAGAGAAGGTGGCCTGGTGCCAGATCACCCACCGTGTCCACCTCCCAGCCCAGCAGCCTGACCCTTCCCTTAGACATCACTTCTGGAGGAGGGGGTCTGTTTGGGGTGGCATGCCAAGCTGCCATTCTGGGTTGAAGAAAGCAGGTCTTGAGGACCCTGGGGACCCCTTAGCCTCCTGTGCCCTGCCCTCTGCAGTCACAGCTGGCGTCTGGTCCTGGAGGCCACAGCACTGCTGCCGAGGCGCATTTTACCCATGTTGGCCATCTGCCACCCAGGGCCCGCTCAGGATCTTGGCAGCCCCGGGCTTGGCCAGCTGTCCCCAGGGCTCTGTGACCCTAGGAAGCCTGAGTCTGCCCCCTCTGAGCTCTTGGTAGGTATGGGCCCCATGCTGAGACCCCATGTTGCTACAGGTGGAGTTTGAGGACGGGTCTCAGCTGACGGTGAAGCGTGGGGACATCTTCACCCTGGAAGAGGAGCTGCCCAAGAGGGTGCGGTCTCGGCTGGTGAGTATCCTGGGCACCTCCCTCTGGGGCATGGACGATGCAGTCCCACACAGGCTGTCCCCACCTCCTTGGCCATAAGTGACGCCCTGGCACTGACCACAGTCATCAGGGCTCACGACCCTGGACTCTGCTTAGCCAGGGGACAGGTGTCTACTTTGCAGAGTCTGTGGATCTAGGGACAAGTGGGGACCACACCTTGGGTGTGAGTCGGTACAGTGACAAGCGTGGTCCTGAGGGCTTTGCCGGGGCGACAGCCTGATCCATCTCATCTCTGTAGCTGTTTTTTGTTCGTGTTTGTTTTTGATAGCTCTCTGGGGACTCTCCAGCCAGCTCCCCAAAAATACACAGAAACTTATTCTTTCTTACGAATGCCTAGCCTTAGCTTGGCTTGTTTCTAGCCACCTTTTCTAGCTTAAATTATCCTGCTTCTCTTTACATTTTGCCCCTGGGCTTTTTACCTTTACTTATTCTATATATCTTTCTTTCCTTCTTACTCCTTGGCTGGTTGTGTGGCTGGGTGGCTGGATCCTGGTGTCCTCCTCTCCTCCTTTTCCCGCTCTTCTCTTAAGCCTAGATTTCTTCTATTTATCCTCTCTGCCTGGCAGCCCCACCTAGGTCTCCCTCCTGCCTAGCTCTTGGCCATTCAGCTCTTTAATAGAAAAATCAAGTGTTTTAGGCAAACAGAGTAACAAAACTTTACTGAATTAAATGTAATATAAAAGAATGCAATACATCTTTGTATCAGTAAACATATTCTACAGCATAAATGAATGTAGCACATCTTAAATTAATATTCTACAACATATCTCTGATGTCTGTAGTCACTGAGCACTGGCACGCCGCAGGAGCCCAGCTTCTCTGGAGAGGATGTGAAGGCTGCTAAGCGCCCACGGGTGGCCACCATGCTGGCCACCACCACGGAGGACACAGGGCACAGCCCAGAATACCTGGCCTTCATGGAGAGCCTGCTGCAGGCACAGGGCCGACCTGGGGCACCCTTCTAGATGCTGCCCACTCTTGTCCCCACTGCGGGACCTACCTGGGCAACAGGACCAGCAGGGTCCAACATGGCCGGACTCAGGGAGAGGGGCCAGTGTCCCTGGACTGCAGCGATTCCGTGGACCCGGCCTGGCTGTGCTTTCCTCCTAACGGTGCTACGGGGCATCCCAGAGCCCCCTGTGACAGACGCCAGCCAAGGACGCTGGGGCACAGCCCCAACCTGTTTTCTAGATTTGTGGCTTTAAAAACTGACTGCGGACAAGCTCGTTTTCCTCGCAGCTGAGATGCGAGGAGATAAAAGCTTCGCCCTTGTTTGCTGCCTGCAGATGTCGTCTGTCTGCTGAGCAGGTGGAGAGGTACTTTTGTATAGGTGCCACCCTGGAGGACGACAGCCCAGTGCACAGTGACCTGTGTGGTGGCTGCTTGTGGTGTCTTCTGCTTCCTGCTGGGGGAGGTGGGCCCTGCAGGAGCGTGAGAGTCCCTTCCCCATGCTGCCCCCACGCCCAGGCACAGTCCACCTCACTCTGCCTCCACTGCCTGGGATGGCAGGTGTCCCCAGGGGTGAGCCAGGCTTCCAAGGTGGCTGAGTCCCAGCTGTGGCCTGGGGTTCGTGAGCCTTCAGCCGTGACGGAGCCTCTGCGGCTGAGGGCAGGGAAGCGGGTGCCACCTTCCCTTGCAGCGCGAGTCAAGAGACAGGGACACAGACTGCACTGGTGGTGCTGCCTGTGGGTTAGCGCTGTCTCTTTAGAGGCCACTGCCACCCTAGCGCCTCATCTGTAAGTGACAAAGGACCGCACAAGACAAGCCTGGCCTGGGACCTGCTGGGTACTTGGAGGGACTGGGCCTCTCATGAGTGCCCAGTGGCCGCCGTGTCCATGTGTACTTTGAAATTCTATTTATATTGTAAAGAGAATAAAAAGGGCCCAACTTGGGCCTAGAGGAAGAGGCTGGGCCACGGAGGTCTCGGGCTGCGTCCCTGTGGGCTCTGCAGTGGCTGCTGAGGCCCTGCACACACTCCTCACAGAGAGGCCTGGGTTTTACTCTGTGCAAAAAAAACAAAACAAAACAACAAAACCTTGCCCCCCTTTCCTCCCCACCCCAAATGAAGGGTGTGGTATTTTTGCCTCCGTCTCGGGCCTCTCGTTCAGTATCAATTAAAGCCCTTGAGCACTTCCTGTTCCCGCCTGGCCATGGCTGTGCCCTCATTTCTGGCCAGGGCCAGATGGGCTCAGGATGGAGGTCTCCTTTGCCAGGATGATGGGAACAGCCTGTCCTGGTCTGGATGTAGGGGCTGCCAGGAGGTGGGACACCATCCCCAAGACATCTCCATCGTACCCCAGTGGCCTGGGGCTGAGTCAGTGTGTCCCCACAAGATGCCAGGGCTCTCTGCCTCCCCTTGCTTGTCAGCAGCCCAGCTTCTGTCAGCCTCCCATGCTGGCTAGGGCCACAGATGAGCAAAGGTCCTGGGGTCGAGCAGAGGGAGCCCAGCAAGAGTCACAGAGGGAGGAGTGGGGGCAGGGTGGGCCTGCTGGTGGGCTGCAAGGCAGACCTGGGTTTGACCCAAGGGAGAGGAGGGCGGGAGCCATGGAGTGCTGTGGGTAGAAGCCCAGAGGGTACTCACAAAGGGATGTCAGCAGCAGACAGCCAGGTGGGGCAGATGACCCTTGTTTTCCATTCCTCTTTGAAGCATAAAATAGACTTTGGGACAGGCAAAAGCTCTGGAGAGAAAAGGGGAGGCAGCCTTGGCAGGGACATGGCCAGGATCCTGTGGAGGTAGGGTGCTGTTCCAGGAGGGAACATCTAAATAGCTCTGACCCTGGCTGGCACATCCTACTGAGCTCAGACTGTGGCCTGCAGCCCTGGGCCAAATCTGGCCCTAGACCTGTTTTTTTGTCAATAAAGTTTTATTTGCACATGGGCCACTGTGATACTTATTTGCATGTGGCAGCCATTGGCCCTACCTTAGATTGCTGTGTGATTGTCTGGCCTGGAAAGCTGAACCTAGATTGGACCTGAGCTACCGGCTGCACAGCCCCTGCCCTGGCAGCCATCTCTTCCTGCAGCAGCCAGGGGGTGCCCAGGAACACTGAGTCCATGCCTGCCTTCTTCAGCAAAGCCCACCCGGTCCTGCCTGCCCCTGCCCCTGCCCCATCCCCTCTGTTCCTGTCACTCATAGGCTCTTGGGTTTGGAGAGCATGATTCCTGCATTAACCTGGGAGCTCAGGGTGGAAAGACGGTATGGCCTCCATCCTTGTCCAGGCAAGCTCCACAGATGAGTGCAGCCCTGGCTCTAAACCCCAGTGATCACAGCTCACAGCCTCCTGGACAACCTTAAAAGCTATGTCTCCTTCTCTGTCATCACACATTCCCACACTGCTCTACATCTCTTTGAAAAGCTGGCCATTGAGCCGCCCAGGCCTGTGGAGAACCCCAGGGACGTCACCAAAGCAGGCACAAGGGGATCTGCCTCAGGGCCTTGGCAGCCAAGCAGTGACCTCATGGCTACAGAGGGCTCCTGTCATGACAGATGTCCCCCACTGCTGACAGCTGAGCAGAGTGGAGAACTCACATCCAATTTGTTCCCACACAGCCCAGTGTTATCCTCAAGAAACGGAACCCAAGTTTTGGCTGCTTAGATGAGACCTGAGTGTTCACGTGGGCAGCCAGATACCTCCCTGCTGCTGATTTTCTTCATTTCTGTGACTGCTGGAAGTTGGAGTCGCAGAGCAGGGGCTTGGGTGATAGGCGATAGTCCTTGCAAGCTGGAAGCTTGAAGACCAAGTTGAGGGCCCACAGGGCTGTGCCCAACACAAGACTCCATGTTCAGCCTACAGGAATCCTGAATCTCTTGGCTTGTGACATGATTGCTTTAGCTTCCGTCTCGGTGTTAGTCAAAGTTTCTATTGCTGTGATCAGACACCATAACCCAAGCAACTTGGGGGAGGGAAGGGTTAATTCAGTTTACACTTCCACATTGCTCTTCATAATCCAGGAACTGGAGGCAGGAGCTGAGGCAGAGGCCATGGAGGATGCTGCTGACTGGCTTGCTCCCTGTGGCTTGCTCAACCTGCTTTCTTATAGAACCCAGGACCAGCAGCCCAGGGATGGCCCCACCCACAGTGGACTGGGGCCTCCCACATCAATCACTAATTAAGAAAATGCGGGTTGGGGATTTAGCTCAGTGGTAGTCTAGCAAGTGCAAGGCCCTGGGTTCGATCCTCAGCTCCAGAAAAACAAAACAAAACAAAAGAAAGAAAAAGAAAATGCCCTACAGCCCAGTCTTATGGAGGTATTTTCTCAATTTAGGATCCTTGACATAGAATGAGTCAGGACACTGGTCTTCTCACAGCTTTGTTTTTTTATGTCTCCCTGGGGGTCTCCCATAAAGACTCTTGTCATAGGTTTGAGATCCTTTCAAACAAACCAGCCCAGCCCCTTAGCCCAGCAGCACCCTCAACAAACATACCTTCTCCCAGGAAAGCCTTATCCACAGGTAATGGGAGAAAAAATTAAAATAGATATTAGGCTGGGGACGTGGTCAGGGTGGAGCCCCGCCTAGAATCCTCAGTGAGGGGCTGGGGGCGTGGTCAGGGTGGAGCCCCGCCCAGAATCCCCAGTGAGGGGCTGGGGGCGTGGTCAGGGTGGAGCCCCGCCTAGAATCCCCAGTGAGGGGCTGGGGGCGTGGTCAGGGGGTTGAACAGTGACAGTTAGGTTTAGTAATCCACAGCTTCCTGCTGATTGTAGGAGGAAGGAGCAGGCAAAGTGCCCCTGGCTAAGGTGGTGCCCACTGTCAGGTTGTGGTCTCTGGGTTTTGCGTTGCACAGATGGTTTGTGTGCTTGGTTTTTTTGGTTTTGTTTTTTAATAATCTAGTGTTGGACAAGGTCGATGTTTCTAGTGCAAACAATACTGAAGCAGGACACCTAGGGACACCAGCCCCAGTTCATGCACAGTGCTGGGGACAGAAGTCTGCCTACAGTCCACAGATATAGTTAATTTTTATGTATTTATTTTTTTTGTCATTGAGTTGAGTTTTTGTTTTGTTTTTTTGAGACATGGTTGCTCTGTGCAACCCTGGCTGTCCTGGAACTCACTCTGTAGCCCAGGCTGGCCTTGAACTCACAGAGATCCGCCTGCCTCTGCCTCCTGAGTGCTGGAAATAAAGGCGTGCGCCACCACGCCTTCCAGCCTTCAGTGAACAGTGTTCTGCAGGTTGAGGACATGCATGTGTGTGTGTGGAGGACACAGGTCACCACTGGGTGTCTCCCCTCAGTTGCTCCCCTCACTGAGCCCAGAGCTGATCCATTCGGCCAGGCTGTCTGGCCAGCAGGCCCAGGAGACCCTCGGGTCTGCACAACTGCACCATGCCTGGCTGGCTGTCCCTGTGGGTTGGGTCCTTGTGTCCCTGCAGTACACTCTCTGGTCATGACCTGCGTTTTCTTCAGTGTGGAATATGGTGTTTGGTTAGAAAAGTGGGTATGATTTGTGCTCATGCAGCGGCCCCTCCTGGCGTCCCCAGCTGCCCACTCTGATCTTCGAAAAGATGCCCTGTGGCTCCTAAAACAAGGGTGGACAAGGACTAGTCACGATCAGCAGAAATCCTCGCTGCAGTTTCTGGTTGGCTTCTATGCAGAAGACAGGAAATCACAATTGCTTCCCAGGCTTCTTGGCCAGGCTCCACGGTCACATGGCACGGCCCTGGGGGATGAACATAAGTGGCTGGGGAATTCTAGGGACATCTCTGTCTTCTCCCCAAGAACAACAGTCAGGTGGTGCCACCCGTTTCTGTCGTTCACTAACCTCCTTTCTCCTGTGTGCAATGTGGTGTGATGGCTGGAGTCACAGCAGCCATCAACAGTCCTGAGTGAGGCTAAGTGCTCATGAGGTCCCTCGGGGGTTGGTTGTGTGAATTGTCCCGTCATGGCCAATCTCAGGCTACCAGCATGATGTTGCAAAATCTTGTGGGTTAGAGAATACACCCAAGCATGACAATGGCTGTGTAGCCACAGTATTAGCCAGGGAAGTGTTCTGGATTCTTCTGGAATCATCCATCTGAAAGCTGATAACATTTGATTTCTTGTTACAGCCCCAGAGTTTATGGTGATTGACTCCCTGCAGCCCAGACACCCGACTGGTGGCCTGCAGCCTGGCTTGTCCTATGCAACCTTTGAGGGTGACTTCCAGCCAGCTCCAGCAGGAAGTCTGTGGGTAGAATGTTGGAGTCTCAACTGTTTGCTTAGTAACAGGGTAACATGACACATCGTGAAGGCCCAGGCCCCGGAAGCCTGTCACCTGTCACCTCTTGGGGCTGGTGGCCACAGACCCGCAGCTCAGGGCGTGAGGTTCAGCTGTGTCTTCTGATTCTGAGTGGGCTGCTGTCACGCCTGGGTGAGCCTTCCCAGCCACAGAGTCGATATTTATTTATTCTTATTTGTTTGTTTGGTTTTTCCAACAGGGTTTCTCTGTGTAGCCCTGGCTGTCCTGGATCTCACTCTGTAGACCAGGCTGGCCTCGAACTCAGAGATCCACCTGCCTCTGCCTCCAAGTATTGGGATTAAAGGCGTGCACCACCACCCACCTGTAAAAATAAGTCATAAAATTAGTTTTTAAACATTGTTATTGCAGGGCCTGGTGGCACAGGTTCATTATCAGAGAATGGAGGCAGAAGGGTCAGGAGTTCAAACTCATCCTTGGCTACATGGGGAGTTTGAAGACTAGCCTCAGCTATAAAACAAAACAAAAACAATTTGCATATATCACATACAAATGAAACAACATTCTCCTCTTACTTACACCTAGTTCACTATGATGAAAACATTCAATAAAAATGCCAGAAATTAATGATTACACGTGCCTTTCTGAGTGTAATGAGATCTTAGTCATTTGTACCACATCCCATGATGGATGTGTGTCCTCCACGTGTGTAACATCTGGGCTGTGTACGCGTAGTGACTGTATGATCTGTTGATTAACTGTCACAGTATCACAGAGGTCATGGTCAGGTCGAAGGTCACATCAGCCTAAAGGTACAGTGTGTTGCCTCGAGTTATGGGAACAACAGGAGGCCACGGTCACTGTAGTGAGTGTGTGACCTGAACACTCTCGGCTGGCTGGTTTTATGTCAACTTGACACAAGGTAGAGTCATGTGAGAGGAGGGAGCCCACTGAGAAAACGCTGCCATAAGGTCTAGCTGCAGGCAGGCCTGTGGGGCATTTTCTTAATTAGTGATTGATGGGAAAGGCCCAGCCCACTGTGGATGGGGCCGTCCCTGGGCTGGTGGTCCTGGGTTCTATAAGAAGGCAGGCTGAGCAAGGCAGTAAGCGGCATCCTCCACGTTCTCTGCATCAGCTCTTGCCTCCAGGTTCCGGCCCTGTGTGAGTTCCTGTCCTGACTTCCCTCAGTAATGGATGATGATCTGGAAGTGTGAGCTGAATTAACCCTTTCCTCCCCAGGTTGCTTTTGACCATGATGTGTCATCACAGTAATAGAAACCCTAAGACATCTTGTCCCAGGATTCTGTGCACCTGAGTCCATGTATTTTATTTTATGCTTCCTCTCACAGTACCTGACTTATAAAGAAAACATTAAATTTCATCAGATATGTTTCTTAAAAATACGTGGGTTTTCCAGAGAGGGTTTCTCTGTGTATCCCTGGCTGTACTGGAAATTGATCTGTAGCCCAGGCTGGCCTCGAACTCACAGAGATCTGCCTCTGCATCCCAAGTACTGGGATTAAAGGTGTGCACTACCACTCAGCTCTAAAAATGAGTCTTAAAAATAGTTTTTTGGGTCAGGCAGTTGTGGCGCATGCCTGTAATCCCAGCACTCAGGAGGCAGAGGCAGGTGGATCTCTGTGAGTTCGAGGCCAGCCTGGTCTACAAACCGAGTTCCAGGACAGGCTCCAAAGCTACAGAGAAACCCTGTCTTGAAAAACCAAAACCAAAACCAAAACCAAAAACAAAACAAAAACAAACAAACAAACAAAAAAACCAACAACAAAACAGTTTTTTGTGATTTATTTATTTATGACACATACAGTGTTCTGTCTGCACGTATACTGCAGGCCAGGAGAGGGCACCAGATCTCATTACAGATGGTTGTGAGCCACCATGTGGTTGCTGGGTATTGAACTCAGGACCTCTGGAAGAACAGCCAGTGCTCTTAACCTCTGAGCCACCTCTCCAGCCCTAAAAATAGTTTTTAAAAGTTGTTATTGAGGGGCCTGGTGGCCCAGGTCCAGACATCCACCTGGGGCGTTGGAGGGGTCCCTCAAGGTCTTGGGTGGAGTCTTTCTGTTTCTGAGAGACCCCTTGGTCCATAGTGAGGAGGTAACAGGACACAAACTTAAACACAACAGACATAATGCCAGTGAACATGTATGAAAAACTAATTAGGTTGGTCAGTGGTGGCCCATGCCTTTAATCCCAGCAGTCGGAGGCAGGTGGATCTCTGTGAGTTTGAGGCCAGCCTGAACTACTGAGTGAGTTCAAGGACAGGTGCAAAGCTACACAGAGAAACCCTGTCTCAAAAAACAAGAACAAAAACAAAAAACAAAAAAAAAATCCCAAAAAACAAAACCATATCTCAAAAAACCAAAATAATAATAATAATAATAATAATAATAATAATAATAATAATTAGAAGGCAATAGACATATTCGTACATGTGGACTGGCCAATGCTGTCTTTGAGGCACATGCATTGCCTTTGAGTTGTCAGAGTCTCACAGATTCCTGGGCCTTTATTCTTGAGGCTGTGTTGGAGTTTTGTAGAAACAGTAGTTTCCCTGCAGTGCCCTAAGTCTGTGAGGCCACTGGGAACTCGGCTCAGTGGCATCCACATTTGCAGCATGGTTGCCGTACTCTGAATGCTCTTTTCCTGACACCTCTGCACCTGTGCCCCTCAAACCTGAATGCTTTCACTTTTCCAGGGGATAGCAAAGGCTAGACCAGGCTCTCTCTCCAGGAATGCTTCCTCCACTGCTTCTGTCCATCAGTTCCCTGTTGTTGCTCAGTATGGTTTGAATGAAAATGGCCTCCATTGGCTCATATAATATAATATAATATAATATAATATAATATAATATATATATAATTTATTTTTTATTTTATGTACATTGGTGGTTTGCCTGCATGTATGTCTGTGTGAGGGTATCAGATTTTGGACTTACAGACAGCCATTAGCTGCCAGGTAGATGCTGGGAATCGAACCCAGGCCCTCTGGTGTCAGAGACTATGGGGATCCAGCCTCTTGATAGTCTCCCCCCAGAGTCCGGGAAGAATCTACAACCAGCTGATAATTAATCTTTGATGAAAAGAAATTAATCTATGTACACGAAACTCCTTAGTTCCTACACTATTATTCTGTGGTAGTTTTCTCTCTGCACAGCTTCTGTTCTGCTCTCGTGCCTAGCTCCTTTCTTGCCTGATTTCTCTCTATATTCATCTACTGTCCCCTATCTTTTTTTTTTTTTTTTTTTTTTTTTTTTGGTTTTTCGAGACAGAAAGAGAGAAAGCCTGTGTAGCTTTGTGCCTTTCCTGGAACTCACTCTGTAGCCCAGGCTGGCCTCGAACTCACAGAGATCAGCCTGGCTCTGCCTCCCAAGTGCTGGGATTAAAGGCGTGTGCCACCACCGCCCGGCTCCAGGTTCTATCTTAATCCCTTCATCTAGTTCTGTCTCTTCTAGGTTCTCATCCATCTAGTTCTTTCCCCTATCAGCTCCTCTCCCATCTCCTTCTCTCTCATCTTGTTCTTCCTCATCTTGTTCTTCCCCATCTGGCTCTTCCTCATCTTCCATCTCGTTCCTCTAGTACTCTCTTCTAGTCCTTCAATCTAGTTCTTCCCCATCTCAGTTTGTCCCTCTCCAGTTCTCACCCACCTAGTTCTTCCATTCTCTTTTCTCTCTTCTCCATCCCATACCCCAGAAGTCCCGGTATAAGAAGGGAGGGTCCGAACTAAATTGTGTAAAGCTATTACTTAATGTCCACCTGACCAAGGCGGTGTCCCCTTCTGGAATTTACCTTAAGTCAGGAGACTTGTATGTGGGCTGCTATCTCTGTTAGTCCTTGAAAATTGGGCGCCCACCTGGGTGGTGTCCCCTTGTGGAATTTAAGTCAGGAGACTTGCACATTGGCTGCTATTGTTAGTCCTTGGAAGTTGGGTGCCCACCTGGGTGGTACTTCCTGTAGTCCTTTAAAGTGGCTAAGGGAGATATCTGATTCCAGAGATATCCTTTCCTGAGGCTGTTCTCCAAATACCTGGAATGTTTATGTCCAGAGAGTGATCAGTCCACACTGTTAGCCCTTCTAGGGAAAAGTCAATTGGGAAAACTATGAAGGCACACATGACTTTCATAACAGAATACAGCTGATATATAACAAACCAAGTAACACCAAAATCTCCTTGGGATTTGGCTTCCTCTGGAGGAATTCCCTGATCCCTCCAGGTAGTGACTTTGCCGTAACCAGCTGAGTTCTTACGATATATTTCTGCGGCCTGCAGCACTCTGGAAGAGTAGTCACTGCTCTTAAACCACTGAGCCATCTCTCCAGCCCCTGGCTCATATATTTTTAAAGCTTAGTCCCCAGTTAGTGGAACTGTTTGGGAAGGTTTTGGAGGTGTGGGCTTGCTGGGTGAGTTATGTCACTGGTTTTGAGGGTTCAACAGCCCCATACCAGGCACAGTGTCTCTCTCTCTCCCTCTCTCTGTCTCCTGTTATGGATGAGTAAAAAGATCTCAGCTGCTGCCATGTTCCCACAATGATAGTCATGGATTCGCCCCTGTAACCATGAGCCCCAGTAAACTCTGTTATAGTTTGCATGGTGTCTTATCACAGTAATAGAAGAGTTACTGTTCATTTCAGGGCCTGCTGAGGCAGCTCAGGGGCCGTGATGGGATGTGGTGAGTGATCGGGCACAGTACTTACCTATGGCTCAGACTCTCAAAACTAGCCCGAGAAGTCTATCACACTTTCAAAGGATTTGTGGAAGTAGAGAAATGGCCCTTAAGTTGCCTAAGGGACACACAGGGCAAGAAGCAGAGCTGGGATTTGACCCCATTATATCTGTGCTCAGAGCCCACACTCAGAGTACCTGGACCACATTCTGAAGAGAATTCGGAAGAGAAGGCTGCAAGGGCTGTGTGTGCTGTGGCTGTGGGTGGTTATGGGGCAGATGATCAGCAAGGCCTTGCAAACATCTGCCTGATAAAAAATGCCCCAAGTGGCTGGTGTAATCCCTTCTCCCCATGACATATCCTACAGCTTTCACCAAGCACCCAGAAACCCTTGCTGCTCAGCAGAAACCCAGGCCTGACATTCCAGATTCCCTGAGAAGGGTTGACTTATTGTGTCAGTCAATATTTGCAGTAGGACAGCCAGGTCCTAGGGACAAGATCCTTTGTCATTAGCGGCTGAATTCATTAGCCATCCTTTACCCTGACCACGCCCCCAGCCCCTCACTGGGGATTCTAGGCGGGGCTCCGCCCCGACCACGCCCCCAGCCCCTCACTGGGGATTCTAGGCGGGGCTCCGCCCCGACCACGCCCCCAGCCCCTCACTGGGGGGATTGTGGGTAGGGATCTCACCACTGAATCACTCCCTCAGATATGGAACCTTGTGCATAAATCATGAGGCTAGGAACCCCACTCATATCCCTTGCCCTGAAGCTCCGGAACTGAGGTAATGTCTACACACGAGTTTGAAGCATTAGTCTTGGAGATAATTTGTTATCCACCATTAGGTAACAATTCCCTGCTGTGCCATTTTTCCTTCGATGTAAGGTTGTGAACTTTTCCATTTGTGTTTAATTGTGGACATGTCTTTGGTCACTAATTACCCTTGTCTCACATTTAATACCATCTTGCTGTTTTAACATTTTTCAGTGGTGTCCTAACCAACACGCACCCGCACCCTTCAAGTGTACGCTTCCTGCATGGCCTTTGTCCCTCAGAACCACTGGGACTCTGCCCGGCGTGTTTCTGGCCTGTTCCTCTTTCCTGGCCGTGGCATAGTCTACCAGGAACAACAATTTTTTGATCATTAACTGAATGATGACAATACAGCCACAGTGTCGCAGATGCACGTTGAGCTTTTGTGATTGATTTGGGGTGTTGTATCTCTTTCCTTGTGATGGTGGATGTGAAGGGACCTAAAATCAACAGGGCCTGTCTGAGAGGAGCTTCCACACCCACGTGACCCCGGATCTGGGGCAGCACTGACCCAGGTGCAGCCAGCATCAGGACCCCCCACCCCCAGGCTGCCCTGCATTCCTGATCCTTCTGTCTCAACCTGCCACGTGCTGGGGCAACAGGTGTGCATTCTCACAGCTGTGAGATGAGGCTTTTGTAAGAAACTTCTACAGTCGCCTTCACCCGTGATTTTGAGGGAAGACCTCGCACCCAGAACATGTGGTCACCACGCCATGGGGAGGGCAGGAGGAACCTCTCATTGGCCCGGTCACAAGCAGGGACAGGGGTGAGGAGCCCGGCTGGTGTGGCATTTGGTGAAGGGACAGGAGGTAAGTAAACCCTGTGTGGGACAGCAGGGGACATCTGATATACGGTCTGCCTCAACAGCTGTCTGCAATAACGTGTATTGATGAGGACATAATCACCTAATTAAAAGCTAATAACGACGAGTTAATTGCCTTTAAAAGACTAACTGAGGCTGGACGGGATTTAGCTGCCTCCTCCCTCGCTGCAGAGGCTGATATGTGGCGACTAATTACTTGAATCAAATCTTACAGAAAACTAATCATCCCTGTGCTGTTGGCCAAGGGATGAAATGGTGGTCAGGATGGCTGCAAAATCTCCAGGCCCACACAGAGAGGAAGAGGGGGAGAGGCTGACACCAGACTCTGGGGATCTCCTGACCACGCCCCCAGCCCCCTCACTGGGGGAGTCTAGGCGGGGCTCCACCCTGACCACGCCCCCAGCCCCTCACTGGGGATTCTAGGTGGGGCTCCTCCCTGACCACGCCCCCAGCCCCTCACTGGGGATTCTAGGCGGGGCTCCACCCTGACCACGCCCCCAGCCCCTCACTGGGGATTCTAGGCGGGGCTCCACCCTGACCACGCCCCCAGCCCCTCACTGGGGATTCTGGGCGGGGCTCCACCCTGACCATGTCCCCTAGGCTTTCCACATCACTGTCCTCAGCTCTAATTGAAAACAAATACTCCTTCCAGAACACTCCTATATCTTTGTTTATCATCTCCTTGGGCTAATTGTGTGTAACTTCCCCAAAGACAAAATGGTAAGTTTGTTAAGGAACATCAGGCAGCCAATCCTCAGGGTCAGGTAAAGGAGGGCCTTTCTGAGAATCTTCGTTTTTGTTTTTGTTGTTGTTTTTTTTTTTTTTGAGCTGAGGATCGAACCCAGGGCCTTTCACTTGGTAGGCAAGCGCTCTACCACTGAGCTAAATCCCAACCCAAATCTTTGTTTTTTAAAGACAGGGTTCCTTGGTGTAATCCTGGCTGTCCTGGAACTCCCTCTGTAGACCAGGCTGGCCTCGAACATACAGAGATCTGCCTGCCTCTGCCTCCCAAGTGCTGGAATTAAAGGTGTGCGCCACCACAGCCCGGCTTACAGTGTCGTTTTCTTGTTTTAACATCCACAGAATCATATGGCTTTTTTTCTGATTCTCAAACTGTCCATTGACACCCCCCACCCAGCCCTCATGGAACCAACTTCCTGTCTGTGGATCCTTGCCCTGGACACTTCCTGTCATGGAGTCTACAATGTGGCTTTTGTGTCTGGGTCTCTCTCCAGCACCTGCCTCCACACTGGTTAGTGTCAGGGACTTTATCTTCTTTGTGGCTGTATGATATTCCAATGCCACACAAACATGTTCTCCCCAGACATTTCAGTGGTTTTTGCTTTTGTGTCAGGCTGACCTTGAACTGATGACCCTCATGCCTCAACCATGTTGGGACGTGTCCCCCTCATCTGCCTGAGGTTTGGCTTTGGAGGACAGAGGGGCAGCGTGGGGCCATGGAGGGCTGTAAGAAGCTCTGTGAGGGATAGGGGACAGGCAGGGTGAGACTGTCCCAGCTGTGGCCTGTCTTCCTGCTTGCTTCCAGGTCCAGGAGGCCACAGGCTGAACACAGCCAGGCATGGGAGGGTAAACAGCTGCCTTTGTGGGGTGTGGACGCCCTGGCTTTGTCTGAGGGCCTCTGGTGGGGGCAGCCAGTGCTGTACCTTTTGTCCCCTGATTGATGAAATGCAAAGAGAAAATCAAGTTCACGGCCTTCCCAGCTGTTAATAGATTCAGGCCTAGTGAACAGATTTTGTTACCAGAACAGGTTCCCTCTCCAGGCATGCCTCGGTCCCCCACTCACCTACCTTTCCTTCTGGTTTGTAAAGTGACCTCCACAGATGACAGAGGATGATGGTAAGAATCAGAAAGGAACTCACTGTTCACAGGTGCCACACTCACAGGGAAAAATAAGGCTCTTGGAATAAAAAGATGGGGAGACAAGCGGGGTCGGTAAGGCAACCCCTGGTTCTTTCACTGCTATATAACCATGCATCTATTTCCAAAGCAGGGACCTTGGGACCAAGTCACATCCAAGTAAACCCACTGTCACTTGAAGATGCATTTAGCCAGGGGCAGTTGCACACGTAGATAATCCCCGAACTCAAGGAGGCCGAGGCAGGAGGGTCATGAGTTCAAGGCCAGCCTAGTCTCAATAGAGAATGACAAAGGCCATTAATGAAGGGTACAAAGGTGCTCAGCCCAGGGTCTGAAATGCTTGGTGCATGCTCAGGGGCATTACTCGAGCTTAGGACACCCTCACTGAGCATCTTGTTTTGGAAGATGCATGTCTGGCATTGTCTGTGCACATCCCATAGTATTTCCAGCCTCTATATGAGGATCTCAGAGTTTCAGCTTCAATCCAGAGGGGAGCATTACACAGCCATGAAAGAGACCTAGGTAGTGAGGGTTCTGGGACGGTCCTCACCCTTCCCAGCCCCTAGGTCAGATGCCGAAGCAGAAACTGCAGCTAATGAAAGATTGTGAAAAACCTGCTGAACTGGGTCAGCCAGTATATTATAAAGATGTCTTAACTTTTTTTTCTTCGAGATAAAGTGTCTCTGTGTAGCTTTGCGCCTTTCCTGGATCTCACTCTGTAGCCCAGGCTGGCCTCGAACTCACAGAGATCCGCCTGGCTCTGCCTCCCGAGTGCTGGGATTAAAGGTGTGCGCCACCACCGCCTGGCATGTTTTAACATCTTTACGGAGTCCAGGAACAGTGTTAAGTTGGGGCCGAGGGTAGTTTATGTTTCTACAGGAGAAATGAGAAGTTATGGATCCTGTCAAAATTGATAAAAACCCAGCATGAGCTAGAGGAGTCTCTTGGATGCTTTGGCTGCTGAGATGCTTCTGAGAAAGACACAGTGAGCTTTTGAAGGAGACAGTTAGTCATGTCCCGTGTCCCCCCCCCCCCCCCCGGCACAGCTTAAGCATTTGTGTGACAAAGGGGAGGCAGTAGTTCCACTGGCTCAGAAACCTCGGGATGCTACAAACCTGTTCCTTGCTATGCTATCTGTGGTAACTATACAGCTAACAGGGCCAACTATACATATGGGGCCTACGTTCCTAATCCTCCAACTAACTCAGCAGTAAGATGGGGGATGTGTATATTCCTGGGATGGTTAATGAATCTTCTTGGCTACCTGGTCCTTATGACAAACAAGGTCCTGCTCAGCTTACAGAGGAGAGTAAAGAAATTAGGAATTATACAGTGGGGGTACAAGGAATTTCTATCTGTATAGGAAATGGAAGTCAATGTGTAAATACAACCTTTCAAGTGTGGCTATCTATAGATAATACTACCCAAGATTATCACAATAACTTTTATATTCTTCATGCATCTGGTTTTACAAGACAGGAGATTAATGCTACTAGTTCCACAAATCTACAGTTCTGAGAGATGTAGGTTTCCACCAAGGAATCTGGATACATTGGCAACCATGTAAGAGTGAGAAACCTCGGGGGATAATTAGTATCTCCCATGGAGATGTCACTGATTGGAGCCCTTATGGCTCCCCTCAAGGAAAACATTCTCACTCATTATTAACAGGACACAAACACAAATGTAGAAATTAGCCCTACTTTTTTTTTTAAAGCCCAAGTAGCTGGGTACACCTGTGAGGGGTTTTCGGGGTTTTCTTTCTCTCTCTCTCTCTCTCTCTCTCTCTCTCTCTCTCTCTTTTTCTTTCTTTCCCTTCCTCCCTCCCTCCCTCCCTTCCTTCCTTCTTTCGCTCAGGTCCTTTGGAAGAGCAAGCAGCGCTCTTAACCTCTGAGCCATCTCTCCAGCCCAGCTCTACTTTTAACTTTTAATGAACCTTTTCTTTTCTTTTTTTCTTTTTTTGTGTGTGTATTTTCGAGACAGAGTTTCTCTGTGTAGTTTTGGTGCCTGTCCTGGATCTCGCTCTGTAGACCAGGCTGGACTCGAACTCACAGAGATCCACCTGCCTCTGCCTCCCAAGTGCTGGGATTAAAGGCGTGGGCCACCACCGCTTGGCTTAATGAAGCTTTTCAATGGCATGGAGTTGGAATGTCAAGTCCTCTCCTGCAATTTGGCAATTCAGTTCAGACTAACTTGAAGAAATTAGCAAGTACCTTCCACCCTCTTAAAGCATTGGAAGGAGAGTTAAACATTAAGGATGAAACTTTGTCATTTAGACTAAGTCAAAGCCATCCTTTTATAGTGTGTGTATCATTATGATATTTGCTACTGAAGGGGCCTGTACAATGGCACCCTTATCATTACAGCATCCCTTGTGAACACTGTATCCTTCATAACCGTGTCCATTCTAGTATGTCTTTAAATGTAACCTATGAAAGTTTCTTCATTCTTAGACCAAGGCCAGCAGTCTGGATGCCAGTGAAGTCATCAAGGCCATGCAAGACTCACCTGGGATGACCATCGTGCAGAAAGCTCACTGAAAGAATATTAAGAAGAACACATTGAACACTTAAACTGATTACTGCAGTAGTTATGGGCATTGATGCACTGGCTGCTACTGCTACAGCAGCTGGACTGGCCCTTCATAAAGAAATCCAAACTGCCTAGTTCATTAGAGACTGGCACAAGCTACAGAACTTTGGACTCAACACAATAAAACAGTGAGATCGTTAATGGAACAGCTGATCTGAGATGAACTGTTATACTGTTGGGGGATCAGTTGGAAATATTGAAGCAGATAAATTAAAATGTGATCAGAATGTTACATCCTATTGTATTACATCTTTAAGGTTCAATGATAGCAAGCTTGACTGGAAAGTTACGATCTACAGCGAGATATTAAGCAAACTTTTACAAAAAGGTTCCTGATATGATAGGAACGGGCATTCTGGAAAGCCCTGCAGATACAATAGCCTCATTTAAGCCTGTGAGTCACTTGAACAGATTTCTTGTTTTAACCACTCCTACTCTGCCTGTAGTAACCGTATTGACTTTAAACTGTTTGCCTTCCTTACGAAAGAGTGTAAAACAGAAACACTGTATGTGCTGTAAAGGTGCATAATCTCCGAATAATTAATTGTTGCATATAAAAAGGGGGCTCTGTTAGGGGAGATCCTGCAGATCTCCGGCTGGTTTGATTCCGGAGTGTTAGCACCAGGCTTTGAGCTGCCTTTGGTGGCCGTTTCCTCTTGTGTCCCATACTCACTGTTTGAAGTACGGAAATTTCATCTGAGTTTCCTCGGGGTTCAAAGCCTATGCAAAACTTGGTTGGGGAACCACCCGGTCTGAGAATCTGCACTTGGCACTGTCTCTTTGGGGAGCTTAGGTATGCGGTGTATGGAGAGCAGACTGTGAAACAAGAACCCTTGGCTAAGGGCCAGGGTCAGTCCCCCAGAGGCTGAAATTCACCACCGGGAGTGCCTCGGCCCTCTTTCCATGACCCATGCCTGAACCCACACCCGATACACAACAAGACACGTCTGCCTCAATCTGTCCAGAGGGATGCACTCAAGGCTCAGGCGGCCTGGGAAGGGAAAAATCAGAGATGCCTTCTTGGAGGGCTTTAGTACTGGGCTTTGAAGGTTGGGCAGGAGTCGCTTAGGCCTCCTAGCATGGGTCAGATTGCAGAACATTCCAGAGGGCCAGGCTTAAGCCGGCTCCTTCCTCGGTTGTCTCCTCCACTTCCAAGGTCAGGTCACTAAGGCAGACTTGTCCCAGTCACTCTGCCATCTTCAGTGTCTTCCCTACTTTCCCCCAGCCCCTCAACAGCCCACGTCACTGGCTGGTGAGGCCCAGGAATACGTCTGTCTCCACCTCCTGAGAGCTGGCACTGACAAGCATCTGCAACCATGCCTGGCTTTTTATGCGGGTGTGGGATTCGAACTCGGGCCCTCATTCTTGCACAGGTGCTTTATCTGCTAAGCTGTTTCCTCAGTCACTGTGTGACCTTGGAGGACAAACACTTCTTTCTGGATCCAGTGGTCACCCCCCACCCCAGCCTGCCCCTTCCCCATGGGTGGCATCAAGGACCAGTCCACACTGAGGTCGGACGAATCTTCCTTTAATACAAAGTTGGTTTATCTACATACAGGGGCAGCGCCCACTGCTTCTGCCCAAAAAACGGCACAGACAGAGCTGACCCGCTCTGCACTTGCTCCAGGGAGTCAGATGTCCCCAAGTGTCCTGCAGTCCCGGGGACCGGGTCCTCCAGCAGGGCACAGAGGCCACAAGTGGATGAGGATGCTCCTGGTGGCCAGGGCTGGATCAGTGTCCCTGCAGTCTGGCCCGAGTGCCCCCCAGCGTCACCCTCCATATCTGATATGTCTGAAGATTGATTGAAAAGAACCAAAAGGACTGAGTGTGCCACTCACACGGGGCTGAGGACAGGCCACGGGCTCAGCCCCACACTCACACTGACTGCCACAGGACAAGCTGACTGTGAAAAAATAGACCGCCCACGGAGGCGCGCATGGTGATCTTGTTTGTTTTTCCAAGTTTTGACCGGCACGATTTTTGTTTCTTCTTAAAAAAAAATGAGGAAAAAAAAATATACACTATTTAAAAAAAAATGAAAGAAATTAAATGTTGCCGATAGGCCGGCGGGGAGCACTGGCGGGGAGCTCAGCCCTGGGGAGCGGAGGCTGTGCCCCTCTTGGCTCCCCCCCCCCCAACCTCATTTGGAATCAGAAAGGAGTGAGGAATGTGCCGAGTTCGGAAGGCAGCAGCCGGCCCGTGACGCCGGGCTCCTCGTGCCCGCGGGGCCTGGGTCACATCTGGACACGTGGCACAGGGTCTGGCGTCGGGCAGGCCATGGCTTATGTTGCATAATGATCAAAGCTGCCCAGGTACTCCAGTGCCGCCTGGAAGCAGAACTGGTACTCATCCTGCAGGGCAGAGGGGAAACTGAGGCACCTGCTCCAGGAACTGAGGGTTTCCAAGGCAGAAGCAGAGTCCCCCCACCCCCCAGGGCCTGCAGCCTGGTCCTTCCCAGGCCTCTGTTGTGGAATATTATTTTAACTCTGAAAAGTGTTACATTTGTTCCTGCCCCTTTAACTATGTAAAGATACAGTGTTGCTGTCTCACTTTGCCTGCCTAAGGCACCCGATTCTCTAACACAAAACTGAACGGCCAATCACTGGGCGGCAGAGGAAGGGTAGGAGGAAGAATCTAGACTAGAGAGGAGAGAAGAGAGGCACACGCCCTGGGCCTGAAGCCTGAGGTGACCACCAGGCAGCCAGACTGGGAAGTGGTGAAAAGTAAGACGTGAAGAAGAAAGAGAGAGAAAGAGAGAGAGAGAGAGAGAGAGGGAGAGAGAGAGAGAGAAAAAGGCAAAAGCCCTGAGGCAAAATGAAGATGGAGAGAAACAGGTTAAGTTCTAAGAGCTAGTGGGACAAGCCCAAGCTAAGGCCGAGCCTTCATAATTAACAATAAGTCTGTGTCAAGAGTCGGGAGCTGGTTGGTGGCCCCCCATAAAAAGCATGGTATAGGCCTCAGTTTCCCCACCTGCACACAAATATCACTAGGCTCAAGACCTGTGATCCAGAGGCAGACACCTGATCAGCCCCAAGCCTGCAGGGCTGTGGAGCTGGGGTGAGGGGTGGAGAGGGAAACCGAGGCTCAGCATGCAGGGGTCTCGTGCATACCCCCATACCTCCGTCTGCACCATGGCGGGCCTCTGGGTCCGAAGCACCTTCACCGTCTGGAAAATGTCCACCACACCCTCGTAGCGCATCCTTTCTAGCACGATGCTCAGGGTGATGAACACGCCCGTCCTGCCCACTCCAGCACTGCAAGGGGGAATGTGCGGTCACACGGGCTCCAGCGCCTCCCCACGCTCCTGCTCCCCGTACTCCTGCTCCCCGTGCTCCTGCTCCCCGTCCCGGTCCCTCTGCGGTGCTCACCTGCAGTGCACCGAGATGGGCCCGTCCTGGCCGAACTGCTCCTTGGTCTTATGTACTTGGCCGATGAAGTCGATGAAGCCTTCGCCTGACTTGGGGGCACCCTGCTCCGGCCAGTCGGTGAACTGGAACTGTCGAACAGTGCGGGACTGGCCATCCTGGGGCGGGGGACCGACAGGACAGCCCGGTCACAAACCCCTTCCGCCATCTAATGGTGTCTTCTACACGATGTGATGATCATTGCCATGAGTCTTCGCCACCCAACATCCAAGATGCCACCTTCCGTGGACGCTGGGCACCCGCACAACTGATTGTGGCACAACCCCCAAAGCTTCCAGGGTCAAACCCGGTAATCACGGAAATCCACCATAGCTCCCAGCGGTGCCAAGCTGCTCCCACCTGCTGGAGACCTCTCCTGAACATGCCTGGCCGAATCCACCTCACCCCACAGCCTCTCGGTGGCTCTTCTTTCACTGAGTAACCGTCCTCAGCCACTCAAGGCTCAGCCTGGCTGGCATCAGCCCCAGGCCCTGGCCTCCATGCTCTCCTGGCATGGGCTGGGGGCCCTGCTCCCCCTCCCCATCTTATGATGTCTCTCACTGAACCTCAACCAGCACGCCCCCTTCCCCCTTCCTCCTGCCTCACGGGCCACAGAGCTGGACTTTCAATCCCGATGCTGTAGATTCAAGCCCAAGTCATCATATGCTTTACCCTCCCAGCTGTCCCGCCACTCACCCGGGCATCCGTGACCTTGAACTCACGTAGAATGTACTGCGGCATGTTGTACTCCGCCATCGGGTCCACCACGAAGTACTGGTAGCGGGCAGAGCGCTCAGCTGGCCAGTACTGGTGGCATTTCTCCTGTGGGGCGGAGGGCGGGTCAGTGTCATGGCCTGAGCCTCCCTGGCCGGCCCAGCGCACGCTCGCCGGCCGCCCGGCGCACTCACCCGGCCCATCTCTCGGAGCTTGCTGAGCATCACCACTATGGTGGAGTTATTTTCCCACAGGGCTCGCCAGAAGTCCTCCGTGGTCTCTGCCAGTGGCCCCTGAGTCGCAATGTAGGCTTTCTGCTGCCTGGGGGGGGGACGGACGGACGGGGCAAGCGTGGGGTCAGACACACATCCTCCATCCACTCTCCAAAGCCATCAGACATCTCAGCCAGAGTTCTCTCACCCCAGCCAGGACACCGTCCTCCCAGGAACTAGGGTTATAGACCGTGGAGCCCAGGGTGCTAGGGACCAGACTAGGGTCATCTGCAGAAGCAGCCAGTGCTCTAACCACTGAGCCGCCTCTCAGTCCCAGGCCAGACTTTAATTTCAGCTTGGTGCCATTGAGGGGGATCTGGGCTCTAACTCCCGCAATGACAAGGCCAGGCGTGGGACCATGGAGGAGGCTCAGTGGGCAGAGAGCTTGCTGCGCCTGTGAGGTCCCGAGTTCAATCCCTAGGGCTGGGGAGGTGGTGACAGAGGAGCCCTGGGGCCACTGCCCAGCCAGGATGGCGTCTGAGTGAGAACACCCCACAGGCTCAGGTCCCCAGCGGGTGGAACTGCTGGGGAAGTACCGGGGGGTCACTGAGGCGGGTTTGGGGGTTCAGCGGCTCAGGTCTCTCCCCCTCTCTGCCTCTAATTTGCAGGTAAGATGTGAGCTACTCTTCAGTGCCTTGCCTGCCTGCCGCCATGATGGCCCCTGCCTGACCCCCCAAACCCTGAGCCCCCAAAGTTTCTTCTGTAAGTCGTCCCAGTGTCTTATCACAGCCACAGGGCAGTAGCTAAGACAAACCCACTGGGCAAGTGTCAGTGCTGGGGAAATGCGCTCATGCAGGCCTGGGCCCGAAGGCGGGGCCAGTGCACCTGTAGCCGTCGATGAAGCTGGCATTGATGTAGTCCGAGCCCTCCACACCACGGATGGGCTGCAGGCAGACGCGGGAGCTCTCATACGGCAGGATGTTCACCAGGCGGTTCTTAAACTTGTTGCAAGGCAGGCTGGCGGTGATGAAGCGGGAAGTGTGCGCCTTGGAGCTGGCGAGCCTCTGTGGGCGAGAGGCGGGATGGCCAGGCGGCAAGGAGGGCAGGCACAGGGAGCGCCCCCTGCCCCGTCGGAGGACAGCTTGTGGGAGTCAGTTCCCCCGACCACCCGTGGGCCCTGGGGCTCACACACAGGTCGCCAGGCTTGGGCTGCGGGTGGTCACCTTGAACTCCAGCTCCATGCCCGTGACATGCTCGCCAGGCTCCACCTGGGCCAGCTTCTGGATGTAGGTGTAGAGGCTGCGCGCGGGGACCTCGGTATTGCCGCAGCCCACGGCCTCCAGCAGCGCCTCGTGGATGAAGCTGTACTGATCTTCCGTCTGCACCATGTAGTTCCGCTGCGAGCGCATGAGCGTCACGTGCCCGTACACGTCCACCGTCTTCTCCGTCTTGATCCGCTCCAGCATGGCGTCGATGACAATGAAGCAGCCGGTGCGGCCCACGCCCGCGCTGGGGTCAGATGCAACAGTCAGGACACGGGACGGGGACGGGGGTGGGGCACGGAGATGGAGGGGGACAGGGCGGACCCCGCTGTGCGCACCTGCAGTGGACCACGATGGGGCCAGCGTCGGGCGGGTTGCAGGTCTTGACTCTGCGCAGGAACGCCAGGAAGGGTGTGGGGTACTCGGGCACCCCATGGTCCGGCCACGCCGTGAACTGGAAATGGCGCACCTCCCGCTTCTCGCTTGAGCCGTTCTGGGGACCAGAGGGACAGCGCCTGTCACTGAGGGCTAAGTGCACTCCAGGACACCTCAGTCCACTCTTCCCTGCTTTAGGGGCTTTTACAGGGCGTCTGTCACTCACCGCACTGACCACAGCCTGGGGTCGCTCAGCTCCCCTCCCCCCCCCCACCCTCCTTCCCTTCCCCCAACATGCACCAGCCCAGTGCTCACTCAGGAGTCACCCACCCTGCTCCCAGGGCCTGCAGCTCCCTGAGTGTGGCCCTCCCATCTCCCCCACCCTCAGAGTCAAAGCAAGTCCGTGCCCTCCCTGCAGCTTGGACCTGCCCGCCCCTGCCCACCCTCTCCTGCCCTCCACATTCCAGTGCTGGGCTCCATCCTCTATCAGGCCTGGGACGCCCAGACCTCCTATGGCCCCTCCCATGACACCATGGCTATTCCTTCCCCTGCTCCACCAACAGTCACACCCATACACAGCGGAAGGACACTTGTGTCGTTGGTAGCTCAGGTCAGCATGCTTACGTGTGTGACTGCGCTCACAATGCTCCTTCCTGCCACATGATCACTCAACCACGTGGCAGGTGGTGTCATGGGCCCTAGGCACCTTATCCCCAACAAACACAAAGTAGACTGCATCTGTCTCAACAACTGGACCGAACAGATTTGGCTACACACCAAGAGCAGCCATCACTTAAGATGTACACAGACAGACAGATGACTGTGTCCCTCCCCATCAGGGCAGGGCTCCTGGGCGACAGAACCCAGGCACTTCAGGAGCAGGTGGGACCACGTTAGAGACACGGCTCGGCTGGCACGGCAGACCCTACACGTGGCAGCCAGGGCACGCCACGCTGCCAAGCCAGGGATCTGGGCTGGCCTTGTCCCACTGGGGCTGTCCACTGCTCACGTGGGCTTACGGGAGTGTTGCCGGTCTGGGACACACGCATTTTTCTGTGGAATGCCTCCCCTACCCAGGCCACACCTTGTGCAGGGAAAATGTCCTGATGCAGAAAGTGGCCAGCTCCATGGTGTCCAGCAGGGTGACCTGGATGAAGCCGTAAGTCTCCGTACCTCGGTTAGGCCAATACTGGTCACATTTGATCTGTGTCAGGATGAGTAGGGATGAGTTTAGGAGGCTTGGCCAGTGCCTCGGGAGCCACATGTGGGCAGGCGCAGGCCAGGCCTGCCGGTGGCGCCTCACCCGCGATTTCTCCTCCAGTCGCGTCATCATGACAACAGTGGCTGACCGCTGCTCCCACACCATCCTCCAGAAGTCCCCAAAGGTCTCGGGCAGGGGCCCCTGGGTGGCGATGTACGCGTTCTGCCGACGGTAGCCATCCACATAGTTGGCATTGATGTAATCACTACCCACGATGCCTGCAGCCGGGCAGGGTGCCAGGGACAGCTTTGTGGGGGCTGCCCAGCTCGTCCTCCGAACACCCAAGCACACTCTGTGGCCGCTGTGGGACGGCCCTCTGTGGCTCCGCTACACTGGCCCTGCAGCCACCTGGGCTGCATCTCTCTCCACCGGGCCCACTGCGGAGTCAGTCGCTCCTGCTTCCCACGCGTCTGTCGCTATGGCGCTCCGCCCCCAAACCGTGCCAACCCAGCAGACAGGCTGGCACAGGTAGGCAGATGCCCCCTACCTTCGAGGGGCTGCAGAATGACCCGAGAGTGGTCGTAGGCGATGACGTTGGCATAGCGGTTCTTGGGTTTGTTGGCCTCCAGGTTTGAATGTTCCCAGGTGAACTGCTGCCCGGGGTCGATGGACTACGGGGCAAGGGCGGGCTCAGGTATGGCAGGGTCGGGGTGCTGGGGCATCAGGTCAGGCGAGGCCCCGTAGTGACCCCAGCTTACCTCGTACTCCTGCGACAGCTTGAGGCTGTCATTGGCCTTGAGCCTCTCCGTGTGCTCTGCCATGTCTGCGATGGGGATGGGCGGGTGGCTGAGCATGCCTGTTGGGAGACGAGTGGGTTGTGGGATCAGTGGGCACAGGCCCGGAGGGCGAAGGCACCATGGTTAGAGGACAGCTGGGCAAGCCTGGGGTGGCGTCCCCACTGTCCCAGCTAGAGGATGAGGCCTGAGATGTCCTGGTCCCCGCCGGGGCTCCAAGGTCCCAATGTCTTGTGGCAGAGACAGAGACGTAGATTCAGCTGGTGCAGTTCAGAAACATGGTGCCTGGGGCGCTGCCCTTCCCAAGACCAGAGGGCAAAGAAGTCCTCCAGATGGGTGGTGCATGCTATGTGTGGTGTGATGGGCTGTCCCCAGTTTCCATGTGTACTGGAGGTGGCTGGGGTCTCACATCCTGGTGTGGAGATCCACTGGCCTCCAATCTGCATCCCAGGCCAGGAGACTGCAGGATGGTGGGCACCCCCAGCTGACCTGAGACCCTGAGAGACCCCTCAACTCCTTTGTGGCTGCCTGTCATCCAGCTGGGCAAAGTCACACCAGCCAGCCCAGGGCACGGAAACCAGGTCCCGCCCTGTGAGGTGCCAAGGCCAGGTGGGCAGTGGGCAGCACAGGCGCCAGGACAGGGGAAGCAAAGGGAAACATGACAGGAAGTGGGAACGGAGATGAGGACCCAAGAGACACCCCAGCTGAGGCCCAAGCCTACAGAGACAGCAAATTCACCATGGGGAGGAGGCGGTCATGGCAGCAGCTGCCTGTGGGGATTCACGGCGACAAGCTCTTCTTTAGCTCTGATTCTGAGATCTCAAAAACTCAGGCTCATCTGGCAGTGTACCCCTCCCTCACACCGACCTGGCTGGGGTCCCTATGGGGCAGGGACCTGGGAGATGGTAGATGCCAAGGGGTAGAGGACACATGGACCATGTCAGGAGCATTCCGGAAGACAAGTTATCTGTTAAATGCTGGGGGTTCTCACTAGAGTGTGAATGTCTGCTATGAGCTAGTTCAGAACAGAACCTTGGGGTGACATGAGGCCAGGCAATTGGGAGAACACGGATGTCAGCTAGACTCAGACTCAAAACCCTCGCTGGCTGGAGCTAGAGATGGGGTGGAGGGTGGAGAGAGAGAGAGAGAGAGAAAGAGAGAGAGAGAGAGAGAGAGAGAGAGAGAGAGAGAGAGAGAACGCACGCAGCAGTCCCAGGGTGCACTGCAGGGCAGCAGCCCTCAGGTGAAGAGGAGGCTGGCTACGCAGTGAGAAGCAGCTGAAGGCCGGATGGTGGGGCCTGGGGAAGTCTGCAGCCACCTCCCAAGGCCAGCGTGGAAAATGGCCAGGATGACCCCCCGAAACCCCACCCCCGAGGGCCATTATGGGGTACAAGACCTCCTGCCTGATCCGTTTTGTCTTGACTTTCAGGCTGCTTCAGAACTGGCCTCACTTGGCGATCATGACCCAGCTTGTTCAGCAGGTACAGGAGGCCCTGGCACAGCACCCTCACCCCAGCTGCCTCTGGCCCCAGGGTCAGTACACACCTGGCGTCTGGAAGTTGATACGCCTCATTTCCACAGGGTCCTTGGGGTGATGGGGGGCGAGGTCAGCGTTGTTTAGCAGGCATTTGGTCCGGGGCTCGGAGTCCTTGCGTTTACTTTGAGGAGAGCGAGATGGATGGCCCAGCGTCAACACGTGCCCCGCGCACAGTGTGCAGCACACTCAGGCGTGTGTGACCCAGGCAAGGAAGGGGCCATTTACACTGATTTACACTAATTTTATGGAGCCTTGATCCCAAACTGAGCCTCAATCTTGGTGTAGCCAAGCCCCAAATCCAGACGGAGGCTCAATCCCAGATAAACCCTGATTCTAGCTGGGGTCCAAATCAGGACTGAGCCCTGATCCCAGACCTTGCCATGAGCCCAGCTCCACCCACCATCACCCTCCTCAGACAGTCCTTACCTGTCGGGTTTGCTGTCCACGGGCGGGATGCAGGAGAGAGGAGAGGAGGGAACAGCAAGTGAGACTGTGCAGGTCAGGCAGTGCCCCATCTGTGACTACGGTGGCTTCGTGACCCTGCTGACCCCCAGGCCCTGGCAAGTGGGGCTTGCTGTTCTTGTCTGGACCCCACTCCGAGGAGGCTCACCACAGCTTTCTCTGGGGAAGGTGCGGTGGTCCCTCACCTAAGCAGCTACGCACCCCGCATGGCCACGCCCCTCACGCTGCCTGCCTCCCACCCCCACCGCCGGCCGCAGGGCTCACTTCTTGTACAGCAGGATTGCGATCACGATGCAGATGATGAAGACCACGGCCAGCACTGGCCCGATCACCCAGATCAGCCCCTCCTCGCCGTCCACGATGGGCTGGGGGTCTGGGTTGTCCAGCTGGAAGGGGTCTGAGAAAGGACTTGCTGCGAATGTCTGCAGGACAGGGGCAGGGGAGGGGCCGTCAGTGCTGGCCACAACTGCGGCCTGGCCCCTGACCCCGACCCCGACCCTCAGCTCCCTGACTCTGCTGCCGCCACTTTCAAGGCTTCTTTGGAGCACATGACGGGATCCCTTTTCTGCTGTGCTCCTACTCACCCTTCAAAGACCCTGCTCCGCTGTCCTTCCTTCCGAAGGATGAGCCCCTGGGAACCCCTCTGCCTCAAGGCCCTCCCTCTGTCCAGGCCTGACCAATTGGGAGCTGGTGAGGTCTATGCTTGGCTTCGGGGATCAACGGGTCAACCTCACTGAGAGGTGCCTTGTCCCTCAGCTCAGTGGGGTGACTGGGCCAAGCCGAAGTCCTCTGTCCTCCATCTCCACACCTACCCCAGGCTGGTGGTGAGGCCTAGCTGGGGTGCAGGCGCCGCCGCGGAGGACTTACAGGCTCGTTCTTCTGCAATACGGCAAGCACAAAGAGGACGTAGCGGTGGCCTGGCTCCAAGCCACGGTTGTCAAAGCCGCCATATTGTTTCTGGTTCCCAGGATGGAAGACAGCTGGCAGGGTGGAGAAGCGGGCGGCGATGTAGGGCCGGGGTACCTCCAGCTGGCGTGAGTGGCGCAGGCTGCGCCTCTGCAGCCGGGAGATGTCCTGGATGAGCTGTGGAGACAGTGGCATGGTGGCTCAGGGCTCCTGGGGCACCACAGCCTGGCCGTGTGCAGGCCTGGGGGTGGCGAGTGGGGTGTTGGCCTTACCTCCTCCAGATCCATGTCCTCGGGACTACCCAACAGGATTGGGAACTGGCCGCCACGAGACTTGCGCAGTGGGACCATCACAATAAAGTAGTTCCTGTGGGAGGGAGCGTCGGTGGCACCTGTCCCCAGCCCACGCAGCACCCACAGCTCCACATCCCGTTCTGGGCTACATGCCTTCTGCTAACTTCATGGTGTTCCAGCTCTTCAACTCCTACGTTTCCCTCAAAGCCCAAGTGTCAGCGCCCAAATACTCTTACACCCTTTCCCTGCTCCAGGCAGCACCTCTAGTTCCCTCTAGTTCCTCACTGGGGACTAATTAGCCCCCCTTCCCCCGCCTGGAAGCACAGAATCAATCCTTGCAGAGAGGGTCTAAGGTGCCCGATGAAAAGCCAGGCTTTGTGGGGACAGCCCCATGAGGTGGGCTCGTTGACCCGCATCCTCTCAGTGAGGAAATGGAGGTACGGAGACCGTGCACAGGCTGGTCTCAGTCACACAATGGGCTGACAGCTAGGGAAGGGTCATGAGGGAAGGGTGGGCGTACTGTACGGTCACAGGACTCTGGCCATCAGGCAGGTAGACCACGATGAAGCCGTCGTTGTCAGGCTTCGGGGCGACACTGGGTTTGCCGCTGAGCATGTTGAAGGCGGTCCTGGCAGTGACAGTCTGCTGCAGGCCGCCCAGGCTGCTGCCACGGTTGGTGAGCACGAAGTTATAGAAGGTGTGCGGCTTGAGGTGTGTGATCAGCTTCTTGGTTGTACGGCCGTCCACGTCTAGAGTGAGCCCGTTGTACTGGATCTGTGGGCGGAGCTGGCTCAGCGGAGGGGGTGGTGCTTGGAGCCTGTTGCCCTCAGCAGAGCCCCAACCTCGGAATGCTCAGAATGAGCTCAGTCTGCTCATCCTGACAACGGATCTTGACTGTGCTCCAGTCCTAGACTGAACTTCAGGTCCAACCTAAGCCTCGATCCCTGGTCAACCTTCAACCTTGGCTAAGCCCTGAAGCCAGCCTGAGGGCCGTCCCTAATGCTAAGCCCCAATCCTGGCTTCAGGTGGAGCCCCCAGCTGAGTACCAGTCTGGACTGAGCTGCAACCCAAGGTGAGTCCCATCGCCTACTGCGCCTCAATCCCAGGCAGAGGCCCAACAATGACCGAGCATCTCCAGTCTCAAACCTGATGGGGTCCCAGGCTCTTCCTGGACCCCAAACTGCGCCTCAGTCTCAAACTAAGAGGTGATTCCTGACTGATCCTAGACCGAGTGTCACTGAATCCCGACCTTGGTTGGCCTTGACTGCTGATGCCAGCCAGAGCCTGGATCTCTCTGTGACCCCGCCGTGGCTGCCGTACCTTATAGGGCGTGGGCGAGTTGTAGTTGTCAGGAAACTCCCAGCTCAGCAGCACCGATGTCTTCATGATCATCTTCACCTTGAAGTTCTTGGGGGAGACTGCAGGCGGCGGCAAACGGAGGAGAGAGAAAAGAGAGGCCCAGTGAGCGCCAGCGAGGGCTGAGGGGCGCGTGGGGCGGCCCCTGTCGTCCCTGCGGTCCGCTGTGCCCTCGGCCTTCCTGCCTGGCCCGGCCCTGCCTGCCCTGTCCCCAGTGCCTGCTGCTGCAGAGTTGGCGCTGCTGCTGAAGCTGCTGAAGCTGCTGAAGCTGCTGCTGCTGCTGCGGAGAGAAGCGGGGGGGCGTGGCCGCCATGGGCGTGGCCGCCGAGCCGCATCCCACCTGTGCAGACCGGAGCCTCCGGCGCCTGGGCTGAGTCCGCGGAGGCCGAGACTTACCTGCGGGGAGGAGTGGGCCGGGAGCCGGGCGGCGCCTACCTGGGTCCCGCGCGAGCCTGTAGCGCAGCGGGGGTGAGAAGGGGCCCGGGCCGCGGCGCGTGTGCGCGCGCACACGCAGCTCGTAGGCCGTCTCCGGCCGCAGCCCTTGCAGCGTGAGCGCCGTCTCGGCCCCCGGCTCGGCCGCAGCCGCCAGCTCGGTCTCGGTCGCGGGCCCCGGGGCGCCGGCCTCCCGCACGGACACCGTGTACTTGACGATAGCGCCGTTGCGCTCGGCGGGCACCGGCGGCAGCCAGCGCAGCAGCACGGAGCCTGCGGACGCGTTGCCCGCGGCGCCCAGGATCTGTGGGAAGCCTCGCGGGGCGTCCTCGGGGATGCTCAGTGCCGCCGCCGCCTCCTCGCCCAGCCCCGCGCGACCGCGCGCCGCCAGCCGGAACACGTAGGTGGCGCCCTTGTGCGCAGGCGCTGCGAACCGCCGCTCCCACGCCGCTAACTCCAGCGTGGCCGGGGCCGTGTCTTCACGCCCGAACTGCAGGCGGTAGCCGAGCACGGGGTCCTCAGCCACGTCCGCGGGGGGTTCCCAGCGCGCCAGCAGGCTGCCCTCGGGGGTCTGCTGCACCGACAGGGTGGGGCGGCCCAGCACTAGGGAGAGAGAAGGTCAGCTGCCCAGCGGCCAGAGCCAGCCCCGCACTCAGCACCCCCCTTGACCACCAGCTCCCCACTGGGGGGTTCCAGGCAAGGCCCCACCTTCACCAGGCCTCTATCCCTTAGGGTCTAGTTTTTACAGGAAGGACTTCTTTTAAGCTAAGGCTTGGATTCCAGGGGGTGCACGAGAACATCTTTGGGGCATGCTTTCAGCACTGGAAGCCTGACCCCCACATTGCAGCTGAGAGACAGCCAAATGAGTAGGGTCCAGGCAGAGGGCATAACCAGGGCAGAGATGGGCCCACCGGTCTGGTGTATCTTTAACTACATAGGCTTGAGAATCATGGGAACTGCGCTGGGCCTTGTGGAGCCAAAGGGAGTGCAGTGGGTAGTCTTGTACCTGCTCCCTTGGTCACCACCACCTTCGGCTTGCTGCGGGCACCATCGCCTTTCATGGTGTATGCGGCTACTGTGATAGAGTAAGCAGTCTCAGGCTGTAGGTCCGTGATCACCATTTCCTGTGGATGGCGACCGGGAGGCGGTCAGCAATGGGGCAGGCTCTGCCCAGCCTCTCCCCTTAGACACAGGGGAGACAGATGCCTCTAGTTCACAGGCAGACATGCTGGTGAGCGCATGCACAGGCCACAGCATGCAGTGCCCACACTCCTGCCAACACACACACCCTGAGCCATGCTGTCACCACCAGGTCCCCAGCGCCTGTTCTCATGGCAGTAGCCACAGAGTACTCTGAGCAGCCATCCTCTGCCCAAGGCCCTACAGCCCACCAGGCCCTGCTCCCCACCCCCTCTTACTCCCTCCCAGAACCCCACAGGGCTTTCTGGGTGCTCCTCTAACATCCTAGGCCCCATCCTGCCCCAGGGCCTTTGCATGGCTTGGCCTCCCTCTGAGCCCACTGGATTATTAAAGATGCCCACAACCAACTTGAGAAATTCAAGTCACACTATCTGGAATTTTTTTTTTTTTTTTTTTTTTGGTTTTTCGAGACAGGGTTTCTCTGTGTAGCTTTGGAGCCTTTCCTGGATCTCGCTCTGTAGACCAGGCTGGCCTTGAACTCAGAGATCCGCCTGCCTCTGCCTCCCGAGTGCTAGGATTAAAGGCGTGCTCCACCACCGCCTGGCACTATCTGGAATTTTGAAAACCAGTTATGAAACACAGCATCAAATGCCAAGATGTAAACTACAGACTTAAAGTCAACACAGAAGGCAGAGGCTGACGTCAGAGGTGCCGGAGGGAGGCCTGTGTCAGAGACAACCCCCAGCAGCAAGCCGCACTGTGCGGACTGCCCCGTGCCCGGGGCTCTCCCTATACAGGTGACCATGGGGTGCCATGCTGGGGTGCAGTTTGTTCACACATTGGGTCCTGTTGCCCCCGACACACCCCCTTCCTGGGGACTCTGGGCAGCCTTGGTCACCACCCCATTCTGAGCCCACAGCACAGGGCCTGTAGACTCTACAGTGGTGACCGACATGTCTTGTCTCACACACACACACACACACACACACACACACACACACACACACACACACGGCATGCCTGGCAGCTCAGTCCTCAGGAGCACAGGAGTGGGGAGGGGACAGAAACACAGGCAGGGGGGACAGAGGGCCTCCCCTGGGGCCCAAGCAGGTCAGTGGCAACTTTAGACCTTACTCAGAGCCCTTGTTTCCTGTCTCTGGACTGAGAGCAGCCCAGAGACAGGCAGTGCCTTGCCTGAGGACACACAGCCGTTCCTCTCTGCTCTGGTGTGGCAGGCGGCCTGACAGCTGTCCTTCCCCACCCAGGGTCCATCAGACGCTACAGAGGGCATGTGGAGGGCACGGGAAGGGACCTGGGGACCACAGGCGTGCAGACCACACAGTGCGGACGGCAGGCTGGACCCGGAGACTACTTACGTATTCGGCTGTGTCGTCCATCTCCCACTGAGCGGGAGGCGGGGGCACAGGAGAGAGGAGGCATGTGAGAGGGGGACCAGCAGCAGAGTGGGGAGCAGAGGAGACAGTGCCCAGGTACCCCTGCCACCCCAGCCGTGCCCGCCCACCTGGGCATCTGCCAGCATGATGTCCTTGATGCGCGGTGGCCCGCGGGCCTCGGCGCCTTCCATGCGTACATAGTGGACCTGGTAGCCGCGGATCTGCCCGTGCTGCCGGCCGGGCGTGGGTGAGCGCCACAGCACTCGGATGGCCGTGGCGTTGAGCGCCTCCGCCTCCACCTTCCGCGGGGGCGCGCTGGGCACTGGCGGGCAGGAGGGGGGCGGCGGGGCTGTTACCGGGGCGCCAGGCCCTGCCCCAGGCCAGGATACTGGGCAGCTGCTGGCCCGGGAGGGCATGGCCCCCTCCACCCCCTACGTTCCCAGGACCTGCTGCTGCACAACACAAGGACCCACCGCGGTCCCCTCTCCAAGGCCCCATTCTTAGTACTTGTCACCCTCTGAACGATACACATCTCTGCAGTCTACAGATAGGGAACTGAGCCTGGAAAACGGAATCCGGGATCCCAGGTGATCACAAAGCTGGGACACTCTAGGCAGGCAGTCCGGACGCATCCACCCTAGTCGGCTAGGCTGGGATCTTTTTCTCAGTTTGTTATCAGGCCCAAAGCCTCCCTCCCTCCCCGCACGGGGCACTGGCAGCGCTGGTCCCACGGTGCCCGATGCCGGCACCTAGCTTGTAGCTCACACTAGCCTGTCACATGGCTTTCCCGCTTCAAGCTGCCTGGACTGTTAACAGGCCACCGTGGGTGTATGCTGGTGAAGGTGGCCGCCTGCCTCCAGGCAGATGATGCAGGGCCACCGAGAGTCTAAAACTCGGGTTAAGGAGGCCACCGCGGAGGCGCCCCTGGGGTGGAGGGCGCCCCGGCTCCGGCCACCTGGGGCGAGGCCCCCGGAGGTAGGTACGGCTGGCTCCTGGCTTCCTGGCTCCCGCTCTGACCCCAGCCCGCGGGCGGGCGCAGCCCTGGGTCCGGCCAGGGCAGGTGCTTACCGTCTTCGTCGGTGCGGACGACCACGGGCGAGCTCTCGGGCCCTGGTCCCACCTCTGTGTAAGCCACGGCGGTGACACGGTACTCCGTCCATTTCTCCAAAGCTTCCAGAAGGATCTGAGTGGTGGTCGGGGGTATGTTGTTCACCTCCTTGGGGTCCGGGTCCTCTGAGCCCAGCGGTCGGTAGCGGACGCTGTAGCCCACCAGGGCCCCGTTGTGAGTTTCTGGCGGTGGCGGGCGCCAACTTACCAATATGGCCGTGGAGCGCAAGCTGGTGCACTTAACGTCTTGAGGGGGGGCTGACGGTTCTATTGGGAAGAGCGTGGGGGCGGGGAGGTGGGATGGGCAGGGAGGGCGGGGACAGAAGATGGGAAAGAGAAAATAAAAAGATGATAACAAAACAGAACGAACCAAAGAGAAATCGAACCCAAAAGAAGCGGGTGTCAATCAAAGGTGAGATGGGTAGGTGGGCGGGGCCGGGAGGGCTGGCCAAGAAGGGCTGCGCTAGCTGTGGGAAGGTGACTGCCGGGTGCACAGTAGGTCTCCAGCCTGAGACAACGGGGGTGGTGACGGCTCTGGCCACTGGGCTCCACTCTGTGCCTGAGACCCACTGTGTGTCATCAGAGACCTACTGTGTCATCAGAGACCTACTGTGTGTCATCAGAGACCCACTGTGTCATCAGAGACCTACTGTGTGTCATCAAAGACGTACTGTGTCATCAGAGATGTACTGTGTGTCATCAGAGACCTACTGTGTGTCATCAGAGATGTACTGTGTCATCAGAGACCTACTGTGTGTCATCAGAGACGTACTGTGTCATCAGAGACCTACTGTGTGTCATCAAAGACGTACTGTGTCATCAGAGACGTACTGTGTGTCATCAGAGACGTACTGTGTGTCATCAGAGACCCACTGTGTCATCAGAGACCCACTGTGTCATCAGAGACCCACTGTGTCATCAGAGACCCACTGTGTGTCATCAGAGACGTACTGTGTCATCAGAGACCCACTGTGTCATCAGAGACCCACTGTGTGTCATCAGAGACCCACTGTGTCATCAGAGACGTACTGTGTGTCATCAGAGACGTACTGTGTCATCAGAGACCCACTGTGTCATCAGAGACCCACTGTGTGTCATCAGAGACCCACTGTGTCATCAGAGACCTACTGTGTGTCATCAGAGATGTACTGTGTCATCAGAGACCTACTGTGTGTCATCAGAGACGTACTGTGTGTCATCAGAGACCTACTGTGTGTCATCAGAGACGTACTGTGTGTTATCAGAGACCTACTGTGTCATCAGACCCACTGTGTGTCATCAGATACCCACTCAGTGCCTGAGACCTACTGTGTGTCATCAGACCCACTGTGTGTCATCAGACCCACTGTGTGTCATCAGACCCACTGTGTGTCATCAGATACCCACTCAGTGCCTGAGACCCACTGTGTGTCATCAGAGACCCACTGTGTGTCATCAGAGACCCACTGTGTGTCATCAGATAGATACCCACTGTGTTATCAGAGACCCACTGTGTGTCATCAGATACCTACTGTGTGTCATCAGACCCACAGTGTGTCATCAGAGACCCACTGTGTCATCAGATAGATAACCACTGTGTGTCATCAGATAGATAACCACTGTGTGTCATCAGATACCTACTGTGTGTCATCAGATACCCACTGTGTGTCATCAGATAGATACCTGCTGAGGGTCATCAGATACCTACTGTGTGTCATCAGAGACCTACTGTGTGTCATGAATTTAATACATGCTTCATAGGATATAGAAAGCAGTTATTGAGCACCTACTTTGTGAATGGCACCATGACAAAGGAAACCACAATAGAAGCCTCACATACTAAGGACCTACTGTGTACCAGTTACTTGCCACAGACTTTCCATAATAGGAAAATCATTTTTCCAGACTCCTACTCTGTGCCTGGCACCACAAGAGGAATCATACTAAACACCTACTGTTTGCTAGGACACTTCTCATGTCCTTCAGAGAATGGCAGAAGCCTATTTCTTGCAAACCTACTTCGGGCCAAGCACATGCAGGGAACTCCATACACAAAGGGATGTGCTTAGCCGGACACCTGCTGCGTGCCAGGCACCATGACAAGGACTGGAGCTGACGCTCCAAAAACTGCGCACCTACTATGTCCCAGGTACCCCATAAGGGCTTCAAAGAATGGGAGCAAAATCACCTACTGCCTCCATACCTACTATGTGCTGGGTGCCATACCAAGTGGGGAAAAGGTTCATGTTATGTGCAAGGTGTCTGACAGGGCTTCATAGAGTAAAATGTGCCATACTGATGGTCTACTGTGTGCTGGGTATTGGTCAAGGGGGTCAGCAATCAGATAGCAGGGTCCTGCTATGCTCAAGATATCACGCCAAGGTGTCTTAGACAACAGCAGATTTCCTTATTCCTTGAACACCTACTGCATGCCTTGCATGGTGCTCAAGTAATTTAGGGTTAAAAATACAGTGGTTAAATATTCTTAGGGCTCATCTAGTACTTGAGCCCTGAGGCCATCCCAAAAGGCAACTCCAGATACCACCGTCCTCTTGGCCTTGCTCAAAAATGGGTGTCCTGAGCACCTAATGTGTGCCTGGTTACATGTCAGGTGCTTTACAAAGTAAGAACAGAGGTGCTGCACATACCCTATGAGACACGTACTATATGCTGGGCACTGGTCCCTGAATACTGAGCACCCATTGTGTGCCAGGGCAGCAGGCTAGCAGCCCTTACAGGGTAAACACTTACCTAGGTGGTAGGTATTGTGCATTGGTTATAGATCAGAAAGTCAGACTGCAAAAGGTAAATCACCTACTGTGCACCAGTACTGTGCTAGGAGCTCTACTGAAAAGAAGGCTCCATACTTTATTTACCTACTGTGTGTGAGGCACTGGACCATGGACTCTATAGAATATCAAGAACTCTTACATATTAAGCACCTACTGTGAGCTGGACACTGAGCTAATATATCAAATACCTACAGTGTGCCAAGCACTGGGCTGGTAATATCCATACATTAAACACTTACTGTATACTAGGCACTGACTGGGCTTAACAGTGACCACACAATAAATTCCTACTATGTGTCATGTATTACACCAGAGGCTTTACTGAGAAACAAGAACAATCTACACATGTTAAATACCTACTATGTGGGCACTGGACTAACGCCTCACACTAATTAAACACCCACTGTATGCCAGACACTGGAGTAATTGTCTCCATATACTTAATGCCTACTATGTGTCAGATGCTGGGTTATTATACCCCGTGAAACATTAAGAGCTCTCATCTATTAGGCACCTACTGTGTGTCAGGTACTATTAGGGGCTTTAGCTTAAGCACCTATGGTGTGCCACTCCAGGTTGTAGGGACTTTATTAAATCGAGTTCTAGTGTCCACATATGAAGCACCTCCTGTGCATCAGGTGTCATGATCTGACACTAGAAATTTTCAGTGCCAGGATCCTGGCAGGGACTGCTCTGAGCAACCCTGAGCCACGACGTTCCTTCTCAAACTAACAAGGTGCGGACATGAGCACCTGCTGCGTGCCAGACAGCAAGCCCACTTCCTGACAGCAAGCGGCCTCAGTGCTTACTGTACAGAGAGGCTGCAGAACCGTCAGAGCCCTGAGTGCTAGGGACCTACTGTGCATCCAGCATCTGACTTAGCTTGTCCCCTTGGTTGATGGCTTTCATTTTGAGTATGTCTTGATCCGTGTCTAAACTTCAGACAACCCTTAAGGAGCGCCTACTATCTATCTGTTGGGCAGGACATCAGGACTTGGCTCTCAATGGCATGCCTACTGCATACATCAAGGGTCCTGGGGAACATTTGTAGCCCTACAGTGGGCCAGAGGCTAGCCTGTGGAAATTATTGATATAATATATGCCATGTACCTACTGTGCACCCAGCACCCAATGCCTTTTTGGGGCTTGAAATGGGTCCTAACACTGGCTCTCTGTGGCCTGGTCTGCTGGATATGAGGGAAGCTCCTACACAGGACCCACAGACACTCAGTCATCACTCTTTGAACCCTGCCTCAGGCCACAGACAGGAAACGCAGCTCCAAAGCCCACTGATCTGGCTGCTGGGGTCGGCCGTGCACCTCCTAGGTGTCAGACTGCACTCTGTGTACTTATGCATTAGCTCTAACCCTCCTGGAAGCCCAGGGGCAGATCTCATTTTGCAGGCGGTGAAAACAGTCTCAGAACGATCAGGTGCCAACTCAGAGCCCATACACACGGCAGGTTCAGATTCAGGCTCAGTTATGGTGGTCTGGCCTTGAGCTGGAGCACAGACCGCAGCCTGTGCAGGTGGCAGACAGGCGGCTCACGGACCTGCACCTGCATGCACTCTGCTCTGGCTCGCTGGGCATGCCTAAGTCTGGCATCTAGTCAGTGATGCTGTGTGCACTCCTGACCTTCCACGCTAGGACCTAGAATCAACCACAGCTTCGTCCTCAAAGATGGTGGCTGCTGTGGGCCCGGGAATGACCTCCAGCTCCCCTTCCTGAAAACTGGACAGTAGCCATGGGACGGAGTAGGGCCCATTTCTTGACCAGTCACCCCAATCCAAAGTGCCCGGGGTGGGGGGTGGGAAGTCAAGCAGGGGTGATGGACACAAAATAAGCCACTGGGGGATGTGCTGGAAGGTTGCTTCCGCTGCGAACAGGAGGAAGATAAGGTGGTAAAACCAAACCAAAATAATAAAACAAGAAGTGAGGGTGATGGTGGCGATGATGGAAAAAATCATAAAAGAAAGACAGACAGACAGACAGACGCCTCGCAGAGACGCCTGGTCTTTACCTACCTTCCACTTCTTCAAGCGCTAACTTAACAGACTTTCTTACGAGAGGGAGCGGCGCCGGGTACAAGGCTATGAGCTCTGGGTGGCCCATGGTCAGGAGAACCACTCTGCCGCTCCTGGCTGGCGGGGACGGCGGGGTCTGGGGACACCCGCAGTGGCCAGCAGGCAGACCTGCACCTACCCTTGACAGGGCCTAATGAGCCCACAGCCCCGGGGACACGCCTGGCCCTGGGTCTCGGGGTGAGAAGTGGGGAGCCTGCTCCCCCACTCCCTGTCCTGGGCCGCCCTGGAACGCACATGGCTGGGCCGAAGACGCTTTCTGGGTGACCTCGGAGGTCACGACCTTCACAATCCAGCCCAACCTGCATGGTGTCTCAGGAGGGGACATGTGCCAGAGCTGGACAAGCTTGTATGGTATCCAGTCGGGGTTCTTTGGAGGTTCCTCTGGGCCACGTGTGTGGCCCAGGGCAGACGGGACACGCAGGGTGGGCTGTGTTTGTGAGTCGCTTGAGACCGGCTGATACTCACCTGTGGGCCACCTCTACCGGCCGCTCGGTGGCTCCAGGCCACAGGCCACCCTCACTGACCTCCACCTGGCAATCACCACCTCAGAGCCACCTGGGGCTCAGCAAGGAGGTGGGGGGCAGGCTGGCAGGGGGACCAGGTCTCCGTGGCCCTTGCCCTCAGAGAAACCCTGGCCCAAGTCTACATCACCCTTGAGGGACCCGAGACCCATGTGTACACACATGGGGAGTGAGGGGCGCCGGAGCAGAAGCTTCTGGAACCACATTTGGTGGCCACATGTGACTGGCTGAGGGGGCAGGGGAGGTGCAAGGAGCCAGAGCGGCAGAGGCTATGCCGGCCAAGCTGAGCAGAGCAGGCAGGGTGTGAGGCAGGTCCCAAGGGGGCCATGAGGGCTGAGCGGAGTGGTGGGAACAGCAGAGGTACATTAGGGCCACCATGTGGCCCAGAGACAGCAACCTAGTAATCGGTGACTCATCTGTGACAGGGGACTGGGCAGGCACAGCAAACTGCTTTAGGGACCAGGGACCCTGTATCAGGGGCCACACATGGCCCCTCCCCGCAAACTGACATGGCTCTGAGCAACTGGGCCACAGGAGATCCTGTCTTGAGGCTTTGAGAGCCATGTCCCCTATGAGGTAAGAAGAGCCGAGGGGACCTGATAGTCATCCTGGGCCTTCGGGGATGACAGCCTGGGGGGGCCCTGTAGGGACATTCTGGGGACAGGATTGGTTCCATGTCCAGGGAGAGTAGGAGGAACCAGTGGCTGAGTGGCTATTCTGTGCTGGTCTCACCTCCATGGGGAGACCCACCCTGCTCTGGGGAAACTGAGGCACGGCAGGCAGACATGGCCAAGGCTGAGGCAGGCCAGGCGGGAGGCACCCCCGCCCCCACCCAGGGGCTCAGGCCATGTCAGTGGCCACTGTGCCACCCTCCCCAAGGACAAGGCGCCAAGAGACACGTACTGGCCTGCAGCGTGCGCTGGCGCACTACCGCGGTGAATGCGCCTAGGCCCTGCGGCGAGCGTGCCGCCAGCCGGAACGCATACTCCGTGTTGGGCTTGAGGTCCTCCACCACAAAGGCCGTGGTTGGGTCAAAGGTGCGGCCCACCTGAGAATGGAAGGACACAGGGGCAGAGAGATGGGGGGGGGGGGGGGGGGGGGCGGTGATGATGCAGGAGATGCAGAGACCCACGAGAAGTGGGGGACAGAGAGGGAAAGAGACAGATGAGGGACAGGCACAGAAGAGAGGCAAGGTGGGCAGAGAGTGGACAGGAGAGAGGGAGGGCAGAGGTGAGTAAGGAGCCAGGGCTGACCAGCAGCCGTGGAGGCCCACGTGGGTTGCCCACCCCAGCTGTCCCCTCCCACCCAGCCAGCCCAGGTACCTCTCGGCCGCGGTCGCCCTCACGGAAGAGCAGTTCATACTTAATGACACTCTCCTGCCTTGGTGCGCTCCACGAGAGCCCGATGCTTGTCTCTGACTTGGCCTCTGCCCGCAGGTTCATGGGCTGGCCAGGCACTGGGGGCAAAGCACACAGGAGGGAGGGGAGGTGGGGAAGGCTGGTCTCCATAGGCTACCTGACTCACCGGGGAACTCCAGCTCCAAACCAGGCTCCCAACACTGCTGCCTGCCTGGCTCAGGATGCTTCCAGAACCAGGCACTGTTTGTATTCTCCTGGGGGTGCCCACTCCCTGGAGTTACCTGCCCACCCTTCTCTTCCAGCAGGGGGACCCTGCTCGGGACTTGCCACCCTTTCTAATTACTGCAAGGAAAGGAGAACAAATGGAAACAGCCTGCATTTATTTCCACCCGTTCTTTTTATTTTGACAGGGCCTCACTGTGTAGTCCAGGCTAGCCTGGCACTTGCTGGGTAGACCAGGCTGGCCTCAAACTCCCACGAAACTGCCCGCCTCGGCCCCCTCCCTCAGTGGTGGGGTTCAAGTTGTGCATCACTTATGTCTAGGAAGGCACACACTGTGATGACGGCGTGTGGGGTCTCCTCCCCAGTGACTGTGGCTGGCACTTAGAGATAAGCAGATGAGCCGGCCTTCAGGAAGCCGGGCACTCAGATCCTGTCCTTCTAGACTCTCACACAAAACCCACGGCAGGTGTTGGGGACCTGCTCCCCAGGCCTCACCTCCTTGCTGTGTCTTGACCTGGATGGGGTCTGACAGTGGCCCATCGCCCACTGAGGTAAAGGCGAGCACGCGTACGGTGTAGGTCTCGTCCTCCAGCAGACTGCCCACGGTGGTCAGCAGGCTGTCATCCACATTATGTTTCTGCCAATTGCCCACCGGGTGCTCGGGCTCCATGGTGTAGTAGACGCGGTAGCCACGGATCAGGCCGTTAGGCTCCACCGGCTCCTCCCACTGCACAATCATGGTGGTAGCACTAAGCATGCGTGCCTGAACATTCCTGGGAGCGCTGGCTGGCGCCTGCTCGCCTGTGCGGGTCACCACTGACTCGCTGGGGGGACCTTGGCCGATGGAGTTGACAGCCGACACCCAGATCTCATACTCGGAATTGGGGCTCAGGCCACCGATGCTGTAACGTGTGGTGGTGATGTCCTCTTTGATCTGATACGGTCCATCCTGGCTTTTGGACTTATACTCAATCACGTAGTAGGACACAGGATCGGGGTTGCCTGAGTCCCATGTGACCGTGATACTGGTGGCGGTGTTTTCCGTCACCACAGGAGTCCCAGGGGCTTTGGGGAGAGCTGCAGGAAGGAGGGGGGATGACTCAAGACCATACACCCTTTTGAGCCTCAGTGTCCTCAGCAAAGACTCAGGCCTAACAACCCTAGCCATCTCGTCACTCATGTTCTCAAAGTCTTAAGATACAGCTTTATTGGAGCACACTAACAGTTACCGGCCGACTTTCACACTGCCATGTCAGAGAGGGTGGACACAGTAGAAACTAAAAGTTAATGTAAGGGTAAAGATATTTACTTCAAAAAAATAAAGTTACAGGGCCTCAGGTAGCCCAGGCTAGCCTTGACCTCACTCACTATGTAGCTGAGGGTGGCTTTGCACTAACCCTGAGCGTGAGGACAGTGGGCAGAGGCCACCAGGACTTTTTTTTTTTTTGGCAGTATTTGCAGGCATGTGTAGTGGAGCTGACCTGCCATCTCAGGCCTTGAGAGGCTGAGGCAGGAGGATGGTAATTCCAGGCCAGCCTGGGTTACACAGTAAGACTCTGTCCTGCCCCCAGTCTGTAAAAACAGAAAGCATTTGCAGAGGAGCAGTGTCCCCATCAGGAGCGGTGTGCAGCACCTCCCTTCTCTCTGTGGTTCACTCTCCAGGAGTTCTACTCCACACGTGTGTCCCTACAATTTTGTCCCTAAACAGACGTGGCTCCTGCCCTCCCCTGGCTTTGGCTTACATCATGACACCCACCCCCAGCATCTCCTGTTTTCCCACCAGCCGGGTTTATATCCAACTTTTTTTTTTTTTTTTTTGAGCTGAGGACTGAACCCAGGGTCTTGCGCTTGCTAGGCAAGTGCTCTACCACTGAGCTAAATCCCCAAACCTCCCCTCCTTATAAAAAGATTTTCTTATTTACTTATACAGTGTTCTGTCTACATGTCTGCCTGCAGGCCAGGGCACCAGATCTCATTACAGATGGTTGTGGGTCATCACGTGGTTGTAGGGAATTGAACTCAGGACCTCTAGAAGAGCAAGCGGTGCTCTAAACCTCTGAGCCATCTCTCCAGCCCCCCACCTCTACCCCCACCTATTATAACCAACACACCACATTTAACCTTCGGCACAACCCACGGGCCTGTGGTGACTAAGGCTCCCTGCACACTCGCCCAGTTTGGGATTCAGCTCTACCATCCAGTCTCAGTGTCGTCCAACCGTGAGATACAAGTAAACATGATACCACTTGAAAACACCTCATTTCATCTAAGAAAGTGGAGGGCTGGAGTTCACGGGCCCTCAAATTTGCCCTCCGATTCTCACTGAGAACTAAAGCCACTGGGAGTCTTGAGTCCCCTCCCAAGTCCAGGGTCTGGGCACAGGCTGCCCTCCTCCCAGTGTGTGAACCTTCGGTTAACCTTCAGACTCCACCTCCCCGGCCCCGTTCCTAGAGCTGACCCTGCTGGGAAACGGAGAGCCTGGTCCAGCCGCGGAGTTCCACGCTCGCTGTGCAGCCCCACGCTAGTCTCAAATCCCGATTCTCCTGCTTCAGTTCTGAAGTCCTGGGATCAACCCAGCATCAGTCCCACACCCTCTAGCCAGGCACACCTGCTGCTCCTCAGCCCCGCCCACCCTGATGTCAGGGTCAGGGATGTGTCACATCTACCCCGCCCCCACTGTGGACCCGACTTACATTTCACAGTGATCTGAGCCACTGCCTCAATTACACCCAGGCTGGACATGGCCACACACGTGTAGTTGGCTGAGTCCTTCACATCCGTGAGTTCTAGAACATTCCGACCCACGGGCATGTCGTCCTCAGGCGTCAGGTCCTCAGCCCCCTGCATCCACTTCACGTAGGGCATGGGTGAGCCCACGGCCACACAAGTGATATTCACGTTCCCACCGGGCATGATCTCATGGCTCATGGGCAAGATGGAGAAGCGGGGTGCCACACGGCGGACTGGGGGGGCAGGCGGCGGTTTTGGCAGAAGAGAGAGGAAAGGAGGAGGAGGAGGAGGAAAGAGAAAAAAGGGGAAAAAGGGTAGAGAGCCATTTAAATACAAACAGGGCCATTACAGTCCCCAGGCTGTTCATTCCCCCAAATGAAAACAGAACAACAAAAAAATTTTAAACCAAACAAATTATAAAAACAAATTCCAACACAAAGGAAACTTGAAAGGTAGGAACTTCACAAACAATATAGAGCTACCGAGAGTGAGACAGGAAGCGTTATCTCATAGCAACAGGGTTTCCCCAGCAGCGGTTGCTGACCGCAGCACAGTCAGTACACACAAAAATTTATCGGCAGTTTCTCATCTTTGTGGAGAGACGTGGCTCCAGTGGGAGGCCTCCCGAGAAGGGGCAACTACCACGGAAGGTTCTAGAAGATTCCGGTGCCGAGGGCTGGGGTCGAGGGACACACAACGGAGTTGCAGGGGTGAGGCCTGCCACCCTCCTGGAATGAGGACAGAACCTGATCATGAATGGTCGGAGCCTGGGAGGTCAAAGGACCAGGGAACCCCACGGCCTTCTGATCTGATCCCCAAGGGAAAGATGAGAAAAATGCTAATGAAATTTTTGTGGTTTTGGGGTGTTAGAAACCCTCCTAAAGCTTGAAGCTTCTGTCGGATTGGACAAGTTTCCGTCAATAGATGCAGCTCTCAAAAATCACAAACATCATGCAGAAGAGATAGAGAGAGAGAGAGGGGGGAAGGGAGGGAGAGAGGGGGGTGATGAAAGAAGGGTGTGGGTCTCAGGATGGTGGGGGAGAGCAGAGATGTGAGAGAGAGAGAGAGAGAGAGAGAGAGAGAGAGAGAGAGAGAGAGAGAGAGAAATGGGAACAGGGACAGAGAGACGGGGAAGGACCCACTTCAGTGCTGCGTGGTACTCTAGCAGATGTGACGCAATGTGACTGGCCACATTGCCACATCAGCCCTGGCAGAACCATAAACAGGGTATTTAATAATAACTTATAATTGAGAATTCTTAACAGTAAGGAGCCGATGAGCTGGAACGTTGGGGACAGGGCATGTTCGCTGCGTTCCTTAGAGGGTGGGAATGGATGCCACCTTCTGCAGGGGCCTCTTGGGCTTGGAAGGCAGCAGGACATTTCCAGGGCTCCGTTTTCGGAAGCTGGGTGGGTTCTGAAGTGGGTGTGGGACACTCACAGGGACCCGAGCTTCAAAGAGTAGCCTCCTCCCCAGGGGTGAGGCTCCGAGTGACACCCAGCCAGAGCCCAAAGAAGTCAAGGGGTGAAAGCGTGGCCTCGGTGTGTGAAGACTCTCTGACAAGCTGAGTCCCAACCTAGGGGGACACGTGAAGGCCATCGCCAGACCTCTGTCACACAGTTCTAGGGGTACAGCCTGAGGGCACTTGCCATTAACTAGGTTAACCTGCTCTACTGAGGGGGAGAAGCCAGCCTGTGCCGTTCCTTCCAGTCTGGCCCTTCAGGTGGACACCCCAGGTTGTTTCCAGAATCCAGGTGGAAGTCAAGGGGCACAGAGACAGGGGTGCCACTGAGATGGGAGTGAAGGTCTGCGGGCTGGAGCCCTTCAGAAAACGTAGCCCCACAAAAAGTCCAGAGTCATGGAGGACACGGGATGGAGGGGAGAGGGAGGGAAGACATGGGGCCATGCAGGCTGGAGGGGAGGGGCGGGGCAGGGATGGGGGACACCGTTCCGACAGGGCTGGGTGGAGGGTGAGGAGCAGGGGTGGCGGCACCGGGGTCCAGCCGGCCACCTGCTGCCAGCATCCACAGCCAAGGCTCAGGGTGGGAGATGCTGAGGCTGCGTTGTCATGGAAACGGAATGAGTGGGAATGAGTGTGGAGAGGCTAATTAATCCAGGACAGAAAACGGCATTTGACGTCCAAACCAAAACCAGGAGGCGGTGGGGGAGGCAACAAATTTCAAAAAATAAATAAATAAATAAATAAAAAAGCAAAAACAGAAATCTAAAGACCAAACAAAAGTGCCTGAAAGGAACAACACTCCAAGCAAGAAGAAACATGGAATGGGTGTGGGGCTGAAAATCGGGGTCTGAACAGAGGAGGGCTGTGGCTGCCCCAGGGAGATGCCCGGGTCCCTTCCCGCCAGCAGAACACAGCATCCGGCCCCCCACCCAGCACCCAGGGTCCTCGGCTGGGTAGTGAGGCACCTGAGGGGCGGAAGCCCCCAGAGAAGGCTTCCTCAGGGCAGACCAACCCAGACCCAGAACCCCATCTCTCTAGACCCCTGAACCTCGCTCAGGGCACAGTACACTAGAACCCAGAGGCAGAGGTGACCTGCAGGGATCGGGCTGAGGGGACAGAGCCAGGGAGGACACCCAACCCAGGAAGGTGGCTGCCAGTATTGTCCAGACCTCAGTGACAAGAGATTCACTGGTTACCTATCATCACTCATCGCTGCCATCGGTCATCCCCAGTTCCTGTTACCTATCTGCTGTCAATCAGCCAACAACTATCTGTTGAGACAGGGTCTTGCTCTATAGCCCAGGCTGGCCTCCAACTCCAGGCAATGGTTCAGCCTCAGCTCAGATGTGCCCTTTACAGCTGCCTGTGACAGACACTGGAACTGGGATCTTCGTGGCACATCTGCCTCATTCGATCCCATTCAGCAAGCCCGGTTCGCAGAAGAGACAGCAGGTCAGAGAGGTGACGAAGCTAATGAGAACGAGCAGCTGCCAACCGCAAAGCCACTTGCCCGCTCTCCGCCACTTGCACACGGCCAGCGGGACAGCGGAATGAATGTCCCCTTCTCACTACCTGGGTTCCGCTAAATGTGTGTCTTTACTGGGGACCCAGAAGAGGGCCAAAGCTCTCAGCTAAGTGAGCTGTGGGCCCTGGCTGAGGGATATCTGTCACACTCAAGAAGAGGCCACTGGTGAACAGCTCTTATGCAAACGTGTGGAACCCCAAAGGGCAGAGCCCGGACCTAACAGGACTCACTTCTGTCATCAAAAAGGAGCAGATGTCTGGTTCCAGAGGCCTTGCTCACTCCTGACCCGACCTTAGTTTATGCTGAGGGCACTGCTGTGTGGAAAAGACCTCAGCTTCCCAAATACAGAAGCCACGGGCGACCTGAATATATAGTTCCCATCCAGAGCTGTGACTGCAGCCATTAAATGCTGGATGGGAAGGACCACAAGAACACAAGGACACGTTCACTGTCCCTGATGTGGCTAGCCACCATCAGCTGAACGGCCAGTGGCTCTCGGTTGAACAGCCAGCCACTATCAATTAATTGATAGCTCCCGTCATTACACGGACATGTCAATTGGCTGCGAAGGTGTCTGGGGCATCCATGACATGCTGCTCACTGGCTTCCATGGCCCCTTGTTGATTCCTACGTCCTTCAGGAAGTGGGTTGGTGTGCCAGAGTCTGCGGGGAAGGGTGCTGTAGGGCTCTTATCCGCTCTGTGCACCTTTCCGCCCGTGGGGGTGATGGCTGATGCTGTGTTCTGCCCAGTTCTGGGCCGTTGCCCGCCCACTTTGTTCCTCCACCCCTCGGCTGCAGGCTTGAGGTGCACATTAGGATATAAAGTGGGCTCAGAGCCCACGGGACGGACAGGCCCCGCGGGACCCCCGCCCCAAATTACCGACCTGAAAGGAGGGTCCAGGCGGGTTATAAGGGGCAACACCAGCCTTGGTCCTCGGCACGCTCCAGCTGGCTCTGGTCCCCAGCGCTTCTGGTCACCGAGTAGCCGGGAGGGTCCCCGCAGGGGGAACCCGCGTGGGCGAGTAGGGTCAGGAGGGTTGGGGGGCAGGGGTGGGGGATGGTGGTGGCAGGTCAGGAGGGGATGGTCGCTTCAAACCCCGATTCACATGGCAAAAAAAAAAAAAATCAAACCAACTGAAAAACCATCAAAGCAACCAGGAGACAGCCCCTCCCCCAGGCAGGAAGAGAGGCAGAAACCAAACTTACAACTTAAAAGTGGGGGTTTGAGGGTGAGGGGTGGGTGGGCAGGGACAGGAGGGGTGAGTGGGGAAGAAAACTCAAAACAGTGAGGTGATCTGGTTGAAGCGCTAGGTAAGGGGTCCGACAGTGTCACATGATTAACATTGAGCAAGCTGCAGGTGGGGAGGGGGGTCTATGGGGCATTTTGGGGTAAGAGAAAAATGTAGCTGGTTCTCTGAACTCCAAAATGGATATGTGGATGGGAGCTGGGGGGGGGGTGCCAAGGACTTGTGCAGCCTCCGGGGTGGGGGGTGAGTTAAGCTTAGATTACACCTGTCACGGAAGGGAGGGCAGAGGCCCATGCTCACAGCCCATCTCCCTTCCCTGCCCCTCCACCCTCGCTATCCTGAGACCCCTCCCGCCTGCCCCCTGTCCGCCACCAGCTCCCTTGGCCATGAAGCGGCCACATGAAGGTCCAGAAGGCCTGAGCCATGGCCTGGGCATCTGAGCAGTGGCTGTGGCAGGCCGCTGGGACTATACTCCACTACAGATCACTTCCCAACTGATCAATGTGGGGTACCCAGTCTCAGCCTCTTCGCTCCTTCACATTTTAGCCAACTGGCTTCCCCTTCCCCAACCACCACTGTGGCTGAGGGACACTGCGGCTTCTCCCAAGGACCAGGTGTAATCTAATGTCCGTCCAGCCCCGCCCACAGGGACACAGATGCAGGGTGAGGCAGGCAGCAGGCCACATGTCAGTCAGTGCTCAGTGTTCCTGTGGGGCAGCTCCTGCGCCCCCCACCAGACCCCACTGGAGTCTCGCCGCCCTGAGACCCGACAGGATGAGGGAGATGGCGGACCCTCACCTCCCCGGTCGGGGCCGTCGGAATGGGGAGCTGGCCAACAGACCCACCCCACAGAAGCACCTGGGAGACATGAGTAGTGAGAAGAACCCCATTTCCTCTAGCCCCATTTGGGAATGGAGGGACCTAGAAGACAGATTCCAGGACGTGGGTGCAGCCTCGCCGACAGCCAACCTGTCTCCCCAAGCAATAGGAGCAGAGCAGGTCGGCCTGCAAGGGCTGAGGGCTGAGCAGGGACTGGGTCTCTCAGCCAGCAGTGGGTAGCTTGAATGCTCAGCACCTCAAGTCCCTCTGCAGCAGGTGGGGAGGCGTCACTAACTTGGCTAGGTGCATCATGGTTCAGTAATGCTGTATTCCGATGGGGGCCTACAGGTGCCGTCTTTTTCGGCTAAACCGAGAACTGTTAAAGGCTCACAGCTTTAAATTACTGATGAGGAAAATGGGAATAGTCTGCAATGACGCCATCTGTCTGTCTCCTGGCACTGTCTTCCTCAGGGAAACCCCAGAGAGGTGCAGAATGTACACATAAAAATAGTCATCTGTAGGGCTCTGGCCATTTAGTCCTCAGAGGTCAAGGACTGGACAGCTCCTGGGCTCCCTCAGCAGTAGCTGAGCCTGCCACTTAGAGGAGGGTGGCTGGGGCTCGGCGTCACTCTGCAGGCTCGCTGCTGTTCTCCTGGTGGGTGCTGCTGTGCCAGGGACCTTGCCTCTCCAGGGTCCCTTTTCTGTCTCTTGGGCCCCAGGACTTCCTCAGAGAAAGCCACAAGGAAATGACATCACTGGCCCCAGAGGAGCCACCTGCCCACAGTGGATAGGGCCGAGGAAAACACCAGTGAAGACCATACGGTCCCGGGCTAGTGGATCTGCTTCTGTACTGTGATGCTCTGAGGCAGCGCCCACAGGCTGCAGCCAGGTAAGTCTCACCATGGTCCCTAAAGCTGTCACATTTAAACAGAGGACACGGGAGGCGCCTGACCACCTACGGCTGGAGCCCCTTCCTGCCCGCCTTTCAACTCCTGTGAGTACCTGGGTTCTTCTCCACCCAGGGCACATGACGCCGTTGGCTCTGAGAGCCAACAAGCAATCAGGAACTTCATAGTTCCCATGAGGACCAGGAACCCTAAGAAGTCATATGAACAGCCAAAGTCACACACATGGACATCAGCACCTGCCTCGGGCTGGATGGCGCTGCTCTCCAACCCCAGGTGGTCCTCAGGGGGCCCTGTCACCCAGGTACAGTGTACCAGGACCTGCTTTGCCAGGGCTCAGGCTGAGAGCCAGAGTAACGATGTCCCTTCCTGAGGCATCTGGACCTTGCTGACAGCGCTTCAGATGTAATCAGCTGGAGGCAGAGAGGAGGCTGGAGGAGAGGGTGACCTGGGGGTGGGTGGGCTTGGTCCTCAGCTGGAGAGTGAATTGGGCATTAAGGGGGTTTTATTATTGTGGATAGGACAGACAGTGGATGTGTGGATCTCAGAAGAACGAGAGAGAGAGAGAGAGAGAGAGAGAGAGAGAGAGAGAGAGAAGGAAAAGAGAGAGTTTAGAAAGAGGGAGAGGCAGACAAAGGGGAGGGAGGGAGTGGAGGAAAAGAGAGAGTGGGGAGTGGCCACGCCCCAAATGCCCCTGGTCTTCTTGGGAATTCCACAGCCCTGATGCTTGGGTGACCAGAAAGTGACCACGCTGAGGGGCAGCACACCTGTGGTTGCACCCGGAGCCTGAGAGGGGGGAGCAGCAGCTAACGTCGCCCTGGAGGCAGAGGCGCACGCTGCAGACAAGCTCGCTGGCCAGGTATTCTCCGAAAGTCTGTCACGTTACATCCCGCCCCCCAATGGGCAGTTCTAGATGAGCCCAGCCGGCATGCAGGCATGCATGAAGCCACTGCCGGCTGTCACTCTGCACTTTCTGCCAAGCGCTCGAGATTCTGGGGCCATAGCACCCACTGTCTTTGGGTTGACCGACACTGAGTGGGAAGTGGGGCGACAGCCCTCGGCTGTATTCTTTGGGAGAGCAGGGTGTTAAATATCCTGAGGCAGGAGGATGGGAAATGCCCTTGGGGGATGTCCTTCTGCCAGCCGCCTGGGGGACCCAGACACCCCCACTCCTGCCCCTTGTCCTGTGGTGCCTACATGGTCACTTTTCATCAAAGCATCCCAGCTGTGGGACCCCTTCCGCCCTCTGGGTGACAGCTGGGACAGGAACACTGGCTTTGAACTCGCAATGCGTTTGGTAACGACCACAACAGCTCAGGCCAAGAAAACCAAAACCAAACAGCACAAAACAAGACAGAACCAGAGACATTGCTTTGGGGGAGAAGGGCGTCCAGTGAAGGGAGGCAGAGCGGAGGAGGGGGCAATCGGTCCCCCCAAAACGAAACTTATAAAAAAAAAGTTTGAAAAGAATAAAAAGATTAAGAAACCAGGAAAAGAAAACAAACAGGACAAACACTCCAACAGAAGGCCGGGGTCCACCAGACTGACAGGAACGGCATGCAGAGAAATTGTTTTACATTCTCCCAGCATGCATCAGGCCCAAGTTACCATGACGACGAGGAGTGCAAAAACTCAGCAACAACATTACCAAGGGATGCAGAGGCGACCACAATGCAAGCATCGCGTGCGCCGCCGCGCCGGCGGCTGACATTACGTCTGTGTGTCTTTCTGGGTTGTTTGGTTTAGGCTCGGTACCTCATTCCACTTTACGTCTGTTCTGCTACTCGGTTTCCGTGTGCGTGTGTGCGTGTGTCTGCGTGTGCTTCTTGTGTGTGTGAGCACGTGTCAGCTGTCATTACTTTTTTCAGAATGTAAAAATGTGGGTGAAGAAAGTAAAAAAGAAAAAAACCACACCAACCTTCTCGAAGCTCTGAGGGATGTAAAGGGGGTTTGATGCGCACAATGACATGGGGAGGAGAGAAAAAATAGGGGAGATACAGAGAGTAAAAAGAGGACTTCCCACGGCTAAAGCTGCAATCGTTTGCTTTTTTTTTTTTCTTTAAACCAAAAAAATAAAAAAAAAATTAAAATCAAAAAAGAAAAAAGAACATAAACTCCCTGTCTTGGCTCAGCGCCGAGCACAGCCAGCAGCGCCGCCGACTAGCTCTCCCGACCCTCACCTGCCCCCAAGGCGGGGCGGCCGGGACACACAGGGCCCTCCTCCCTCCTCACACCCTCACTAAGGGCTCCACCCTCCCCACTCCACCCCTGCCGTCCCCTCTTTTCTGAACCCTACCAGACTCACAAACCCCCATCCCCAGTGTCCACGAAGACACACACAAGTTAGATGAAGGCCGGCCGCTAGAGTCCTTCCTGCAGGGCCACACTCACCGGTGCCGGGGTGGCAGAAGATCAGGCTGGCCCCCCTCCCATCCACTCGCACCCTCCCTCCACACGGCCTCCTGCTTGGAGCCAAGATGGAAAACCCACAGCCAGGACCCAAAGGAGCTGACTAGGGGCTGAGGAAGGCAAGGGCTGGAGGGGAGGGACAGCCTGCCGGCCTCCCTGGGTGGGAGGGATGAAGGCCAGGGGCGCTGCGGGGAAACTGAGGCTGGGCGGGAAGGTGAGCAGGTCAACTGATACAAGCAGATGGGAGTCCCCGATGTAGCGCGGGACATGGAGGAGGGCGCACCAAGGGTCCCGCAGGAAGCAAGCCTCGGGGGCGGAGGCTTGGGGAGGCGGCTGTCAAGGACCCCAGGCTTCCAGACACAACTGAGCGAGCCTGGGGTTCTGAGACCCACATGGGGTCCCAAGGGCAGCATGTCCCGCTACCAAGCCACTGGCACGGCGTGAGCCGTGGCCCCGGCCTCCCACGGTCTAGGTATATTCCTTCTAGAGCAAGCACTGGGTTCTGGGACGCCAGTGGGAGGAGATCTGGAAACCCCATTCCCCACAGTCTTCACTAGAGGACACTGGACGGGGCAGGGAAGCAGGGAGCCACGAGGCCACAGGGTCAGAGAAGCAAAGCCAGCAGGACACAGGAGGCGCACACCACACAAGCCGACTGGGGGTTGGGGACGTGGCGGGGGGGGGGGGCAGTGGCCCTCAGGCTCCCCCAGCCCTGTAGGCCCGAGATCGGCCCTCCCAAACCCAGCTCTGCTCCCACCCACCCTGCCATCAGTGAGACCCCCTGAGGCCCAAAGTGTGGTGACTGTCCTTCCAATGACCCCGTGGATGGGGTCAGAGCCTTCTTGCTCGGGTCAGCACAGGACAGGGGAGCCGGGAGGCCGTGAGCCCAGGGATGGGACAGGGTGGGACAGTGGGTCCCTGCCTCTGCCTGGCGGAGTTCCCTACCTCGCACGTAGAGGTTGGCGGGTGATGAGTAGCGCACACCTGCGCTGTTGGTGGCCACACACTCGTACTTGCCCTGGTCTGTCTCCTCACTGCTCTCAATCTGCAGGGCACCTGCGGGGACAGGGGACGGGACCTTGGCCATGACTGACACCATTGGGTCGGGGCTGGGCCCAATGAGCACCCCCACGGCCACATCTGTACTGCCCACCGACGAAGGGGCTCCATGGGGCACAGCATCGTGGGGTGCCACTCCCAGGGTCACAGGGGAGGAAACAGAGGCCACCCTAGCCTCCTGTGGACCAACAGGCCACCCAGACTCGCATGTGATGGCAGTGAGCCCAGGTTTTCCCCTCAAGGGCAGCTGCCAGTCAGCGGAAAGGAGCAGTCCTTCCTCAGGGCGGAGGATGACTGGGGGAAGTGCATGGGGCCACAGGCATAGTGTCAGGCTTGGGTCAGATCTCAAGTCTGAAGCCCCTAGTAGAGCGTAGAGACCTTGATAAGCCCCTACACCTCTCCTCAGGACCCCAGACTCCTCACTCCATGTCCTGGGGCCCAGGGGGACCCACATCTGAGGTCCCAGCCCTCTGAGCCCAAGGCGGAAGATCAGCATGCTCCTCAGGTCAGCCTGGGCTATGGGAGACCTCGTTCCAAAATCCAACACAAAGCAAAACTCAAACAATATGGAGGACCCAAGAGGGAGCTGTGATCAGCCACACCCACAGGGCTCTGAAGGAGGCCACGCTTCCCCCAAGGACATTTCAAGCAAGCTAAAGCCAAGTATTCCCCCTTCACAGCAAAGATAGGGACATTTGAAATCTCAGCCTCGGTGAAACAGTTTAGCGTTTACAAACTAAAAAGAGAAAGTGAGGTGGAGGCAGCCATACCTGCCACCAAAGGCCTGCCTCACCATGCTTGATTTATGGCAGAGCAAAGGCAAGAGTCTGGCTCAGTGTGTTGGGTTACAGGCCTGCATCCCAGCTCCTACTGAGATCGATGCAGTAACAGCCATGTGCAGGAACCCTGGGCTCCCAAACCCTGCTGGTCCAGACTTCCTGTTCACATTCTCTGGTTTTGTGGACAGCTGTACCCCAGTAGTAACAGGATCTAGAGACACCCATGTCCTCTTTCTTGATAGCCACCATAGAATGCTTCCTACTGACTTCAAGGCTACTGCAGAGACCAGAGAGGGCAGGAAACCGATTTGAGGTAGCACAGTATGTCAGCACTGGGCCTGTTTTCATGTGCCCTGGGGAAGCGGGGTATCAGACCCATCTTTGGAGAATTCCTTTCTCTGATCCCTCCAGTCTGAACACCCCTAAATCTGAGAAGGCCCTTTTGCAATTCATGGTAGATGGCTGTGCATGTGAGGACTCTGCAGAGGGCAGGGGTTCAGGTGGACACCAGAGACAGTCCTGTCCCTGCAGCTGGATGCCCACATGGTCCCCTGAAGCCACACTCAGCCCAAACCACAGACAGACACAAACACCAGAGGGATATGGGGGGCGCTGTGTGGTGGGTGGGGGCTAGTGAGATCTGAGGACTGGCTGGTGAGGGGTAGACCTCTTACCTCGGATGGGGGTGCTTTCTGTAAGGGAAACAGAGAGACACAGGTGAATGTCACAGGAGTGGGGACCGGGGGGCCAGGAGCCACACCTGTCCCTCTGCCGGACAGTGCAGCTGCAGCCAGCTCCTGAGGGCTTCGGGCTGGGGCTTTGGGACTTCGAGGTTGGCGCTTCCTGCAGGCGGCCTCCCAAGGTCTGGGTGCGCCCCCAGGGAAACTGAGCCTCTTCCCTCAGGTTACTTTGGGGGCTCCAGCAAGGGGTAACTTTGAAATCCAAATGGGAAGGTGGGTAGCAGCAGGATCCCAGGAGTCTTGTTAGTGACCAGGGAGGACAGGAGTTAGCGCTAGAGGGCTGGGCACTGGTGCTGTGGGGACAGGGTCACCAGGGTTGGGAGGGACATGTGGGAAGGGAGCAGAGGGCGGAGGGGAGCCCGTGGCCTCTTTCGGTTCTGAAGGAAAAGAGGAAAAAGCTGTCTGTGGGTCGGCCACACCCAGGGAATAGAAGGTTCCAGACTGGGAGCGCTCATGCGGCCAAAGCCAAGCAGGACCAGCAGCCTCTTAGCAGAAGGCAGTGGGGCTTGGACACCATGTCTCACACCTTCTGAGCTGTGGATGTGCACCCTGAACCCTCCCTGCTGTGTGCTTGCTACCCCCCATGTAGACCAGGCTGGCCTCCGATTCACTGCAAAATCCTCCTGCCTCCGCCTCCTGAGTGCTGGTGTTAAAGGTACGTAACCATGATGCCCCATAGAGACAGAGGCCTCTCCTCCCACTGTCAGTGGGAGCCAGTGGGAGCCTGTCAACTGTGTGGTGGGAATTCTAACTTTGTGTGGACTGCAGTGGCGGGGTGCTGCGGTCCCCACAGGGAACCCTGTTTCCTTTTCCACTTCTGTTGTGATGGTTCTGGGTATCAGCTTGTACCAGTCACTACAACTTTAGCAAGAATTGGCCCGGCAGCTGGTGTCAGAATGAATGCTCCAGTTAGACACAGCATCTTCGGCATTAAATCCCATCTCCACCCGCTTGGAGCGCGGGCTCATGAGGTGGGAGGTCCCCCAGCCTGGGGTCTGGTGGCCTTTTTCCTCTTTTCCTTATGGGTGGGGTCTGTCTTCAGCCCGCTATGGGGGGCAGGAGAGGGCGTTAGTAAACATGCCACACGCAGTGGGTCAGTTACTGTCCCGGTGGCTGTTAGTGTGGGGGCAGAGGGGTGGCAGGAGCGTTAGTGGTTGACGTGGCAAAGAAGTGAGGACTTACCAAAGCTTTCTGAGCGTTTCAGAGAGGAAGGAGAAGAGAGAAGAAGGTCACAAGGTGGCCACTGGGCATCTGGCTGCTCATGGGCACAAGGGAGGAGGGACCGCAGGGCGTGGGGAGCCCCCAGGGTGGTGTGTTCACACAAGATTTAGTTGTTGCCCCTGGACCGTGGCCACGGGGTGGTCAGGAGACACCTCAGAGCACGAGGGCTCCCCGAGCTGTGAGCAGATCACTGCGGCTGCCATTGGGCAGCCACCTCTGGGGACTTCGGGGTGGGAGGGCGGAGTGGCCCTCCCGAGGACAAGGGGTGACCTTGCTAGGGAGGTGCTGGGGGTAGGAGTAGAGTAAGAATGTGAAGAGGCTGGCGTGGGGTGCTGGGGAGACCAGGAGATACAGGGGTCACAGGCGACACTCGGGCCAGCGGGCACTCGTGTGCAGAGGGCCCAGTCCCTGTTCTTTGCCCACACACGGAAGGCAGGGTGAGCCACTCAGGGAGCCACACACACACAGACATAGACAAGTGACAGACCAGACGGACACACGGACTGGTCAATGGGCCAAGTGGGGTCTCTGCTGAAGCATCACCATGAAGCACCCAGCCTCCCCAGTCCTGGACCTGGCCTCTATTCCAGGCCTCCCCAGACTGGCTGATGACAGACACTCATCTACACAGCTTGGTTCTGACACCTTCAGCACCGAGGACATTCCCAGGAGCCTCTGTGGCCCCCATCACCCCACAGGCTCTCAATCTCCTCTGGTGCTGCAAACCCTCGGTCATCGCCATTCCCAGCTCCCCTGGGCTCCCTGCACCTGACTGCTCTATCACTATGCCCCTCCCCTCCCATGGCTCCCCATTACCTTGACTGATCACCTCCTATTAACTTAGGGTCCTACCCCTGCCTCCCTGCCTGCATGGCCAGTGCCGTGCAGTTACCACTGGCTACAGCCGTCCTCACCCACAACACACACTACTGAGTCCCAGAGCCTTGCTCCCACTGGGCCTCAGTGGCGCCCTGTGGTCTGAGTGCTGGGCCTGAGCCTGCTCCCAGCCAGCTCCATGTGCACCATGTCCATCCTCGGTCACCGCCACCCACGCCGTGTACCAGCCTATCCCCACCAGGCCCGAGGTGTGGGCCGTCTGCTACCCCTGAGGGCACCCGCATGCCGTTGGCCACCTCTGCCCACCTGATCGAAGCTGCTTGATGCGCCCGTTACTGGCACTGGGGTCCACAGGCAGGAAGTCCTTGAACCAGGTGATCTCGGGGTCGGGGTTCCCGCTGGCGGCACAGAGCATGGTGGCTGTGCGCGTGCGCTCCACAACTTTCAGCTGGGGGCCCATGTCAATGTTGGGGAAGCCGGGGGGCAGCTGGTCCTCTGGGGGTGTGAAGATGGGGAGAAAATGGGACCCGAGTCTGGTTACTGTGGGAAACGCCTAAGGATGGGCCCTGGGTGGCCGCAGTCCTAGCCAACATCCTCCCACCACCCTCTCTGGCTTACGCCCCGAGACCTCCATGGCTGCTGTGGTAGTGCAGGAGGATCTCGGGCTTGACTGACGGTCCAGCTCTCTGTCACCTGCTACAGCTCCCTATTACCTTGACTAACCTGGGCTTACACTGCTCCTGGGACAGCCAGAGATGGGGACACTGGGTGTCATGGAGAGGTGACACCAACACCTGCCCCTTAGCACGCCAGCTGGAGCAGCCACCACCCTGCTACTCCTGCCTCCCCTCCTCCCAAACTCATCCCTGTACTCCTGCCTCCATCCAAATGCCCCCTGGAACGGAGGGATTTGTTCTAGATCCTTCCAGAACTTCTCAGAACCCAAACGTCCCCTCCAGAATGTCAAACACAGTTTACTGGGACATGACCACGTCAGTCCCTGGAGATGGCAATGGAAATGAGACGCTGCAAGGGGCCTTGCCATACACGGAAGGACAGGACATTAAAGCCAGCGTGGGGGTCGCCAGACATGCTCCTAACTGGCTGTGTTAGAAAAAGATGGGATAAACCAAGGACCAAGAACTGTGTTAACAGTGTGACAGGCACAGCCTCTCGCACAGGTGGCCCTGTCATCTGTGGCACGTCCTCGGCCATGACATTGGTGTTTGCAATGGGAGCCGTTTGGGTTGTAGTTGAAAGTGTTTGGAAGGAAAAGCCTGGATTCTCAGGAGCACTTGGGGTGCTGTGGATGGAGGGGAGTGTAGCGGGCTCCAGACAGCCCCGAAGGGTCCTGTGTGAGTGTATGTGCACTGCAGCAGCCAGCTGGGGTACAGAGCTGGGGAGGGGACACTTCCCGGTGTCCCCACACGCCACACTGTGCCCAGCTCCTCGGTGTTCACACACCCTGGGTCATAATTAGATGGAGAGGAAGGAAGGAGGGAGGCAGGCGTAATGGCTTTGGCTCTGGCAGCCCACAGGAGGCAGGAGGCATAGCTTGAGCTTGCGAGGCCAGGGAGAGGGAGGGGGTCTGTCTTGGGGCCTCCTCAGTGGGGGGAGTAGGCAATGGTCAAAGAACAAAGGGAGGTGGTCGGGGTGTCTGGGGCTTGAGAATCTTTCCAGACTCCCAGTGATCTGTGCGTGATGGATGCAGTGAGTCCCAACTCTGGGAGTGTTGACAATGGGGCTGGCATGGGCAGGAGGAGGCTGGCTGCCGAGTCTGTGCCGGGAAAGGTCAAGGCAAAAAATATCCCAAAGAGAGAAGGGAGAGGAGGGGCCCTGGGGTGTGTGGACTCTGCCCAGCTCCGCCCCTGCCCACAGTGGCTCTGGCGGTCACAGAGCGCGCTGTGGGGCCCCTTGTTAGAAATGACGGAATCCCCCCGATAACACAGTGCCCTGAGTGGCTCAGAGCTCTCCCCAATGCGACTGGCCCCACGTCTCAGCTTCACAAGAGAGCCCCTGGGGTCCTGCAATGCCCAGGGCAGACGCTCATGGCCACAATGCAATGTCCCTAAGGGACAGACACCCCAGTTCTGACAGGTTCATTAACCCGGCCGGGTTACCCAGATCCAAAGTGGCTGCCTTGGATTTGTTGTCTGGTGCCAGTGTTAAAGGAACATCTCAGTGTCCCTTAGAATGAGCCAGGGTACGGGATGTCTGGGGCTCAGGCTGGTGGGCTTGTTCCGTCCTGCCTTTGGGGGACCCACCCTTTGCTAAGTTCTGTGGTGGCTGGCCCACTGGTGGTTCCAGGTAGACATGAGACCAACCACGGCTATCTGCTTCTGAGTGGCAGGGCACTTGTGACCAGGCTACCTGGGGACAGAGGGCCACAGGAGACACGGGGACAGACACAGACAGCACTGACTGAGCACCTCGATCAAGTGGAGCCGGAAGCCCACCAACTGCAAACATTTAAACCACACAAACCACAGGGCTGGGCAATGCGGGGGGTGGGGGCGGGCGCAGAAACCCAAGTCCTTAAAGAACAAAGCAACAGGCAATGAGGATGGTTCCAGGCTCGGGGACTGTGCGCCTGGGCCAGTACCTCGGAGGACGGTCAGCTTCGCATGAACAGTGATTTCTCCCACCGAGTTCTGGGCCACGCACTCATACACGTTCTCATCCCGGGGCGTCCGCAGCGGCTGGATCCTCAGCACCGCCCCCGAGCTCTCATCAAAGTCAATGGTCTGTGGGGAGGGAGGGGCAGGACGTGGACAGGGACGCACAATGGGGGACCAGGACAGGTGGGCAGTGAGGCGGGTTCCATCCCAGCAGGACTGTGCTGCTGGGGCGGGGACAGCAGCCACCCCAGACACAAGGTTGGGCGTCATGTGTGTGCTGGGGGGAACTCGTGAGTGTGCACATAAGACACCACCCAGGATCAGTTGCAGTTAGAGAGGAGGAGCCAAGAGATGCCCACAAGACCACGCTAAGCACCTGGACGGGGCTGAGCCTGAAGCTCACATACTCTACACTGATTACAGGGCATGGTCACATGGTCACGTGTGTACTCAGCCATGCAAATTTTCCTCCCAGGTGGGGGTGTGAGTTTAGACTCAGAAAAGGCAAGGCCTTGCTTGAGGACACACAGCACGGAGTGGCGGACTAGGGAACGCTGTGGGGCCAGGGAGTGCAGCATGGGAGCTGTAGCCACCTTGTAGCACCCCAAGGTTCAGCCACTGGCCCCACCTGGAGGGGTGTGCTGGGCAGAGGGCACCCCCACCCCAGCCCAGCTCACCTCAAAGCGCTGGGAGTTCACTTTCTTGCCCTTCTTGTTCCAGGTTACCCGTGGCTTGGGATCCCCTGTGGCTTGGCATACGAAGGAAGCCACGCCTCCCGACACACCGATCTGGTCCTTGGGCTCTTTGATAAACCTGGGTGGCTCTGGGGGTTCAGCAAGAGAGGGGAGGTCTGAGGGCTCAGGGCCTCCCACATGCTCACACGTGCACACGCTACCCTTCGGAGGTCATCTCAGTGATGACCTTCTACACCTGGACTCACTCTCAAAAGAAACAAGATGTCCCCTAACTCTTTAATGGGACTCGCGAGAAACTAAGGCACTGGCGGGGGCCACAAGCCCTCCCACTCCAGTTCATGTGCCTGGGCAAGCCCATGCACACAGTCATTAATATGTAAATGATAACCAAAAAGAAATGTAAAAGATGACCAGAGTTAGGATTAGAACCCAGAGCCCCAGAGAGTAGCGTGAGCCAGGGGCACAGGTCTGGGAGGGGCTTGGTCTTCCATCCAGAGGGCCTCAAGGGGACCCACCCACCACTCCCCAGGCCACTGCGTTGCTCTGATGCTTGCCTGGGGATCTGAGGCGGGAAGACTCTGCCAGGCTTCCCTTTCATTTGGTAGCAGCCCAGCATCGCCCCGGCACTGGATACAGTGCATCAATCACAGCTGCACTGCAACCTCCTCCCCGGAGTCCCCAACGCAATGCTGGGTACACAACACAAGCACCCAACAAAAGAGGAACTGGGAAAGGCATGGAGTGGGGCAGGTGTGTGAGCTCTCAACCCTCTCAGCTCCAGTGAGCCAGGACTGGGTAGAGGGAGCACACTGGCCTCTCGGGTCTCTTCTGGTCACGGGTCACACTAAGCTATCAACAGGAATGGTGGCCTCCTCTCCCCCCACAAGAGGCTTGCTCCTGAACGCGCAGCCCCCAGTGTCCAGGCTGCTGCATGTGTGTCCCTGCTACAGATTTAGGGGTACTAATGGGTTTCCACAAGGATCCCCAGAGAACTCAGAAATGACAATCCAGGTCTCTGCTTCCTCTCGGCCCACGTCAGGTCTGGTCTAAGCCTTGAGAGGACTACTCCTGGGGCCTGTCCTCTGATGCCCAGAGGAATGACCTGGGGTCACATGTCTTTATCCAAGGCTGTGGGGAGAGTCACCCCAGCTGGGTCGGACCACCGCCCTCAGAGGTGGACACACCCTCACATCCTCCAATCCAGCCAGCCCTGTGGAACTGTTCCCTCCTACTGACCCCTTTTGGTGAGCCCAAGTCCCCACACACCTCTCTTTCCTTCTGTGACCCCTAAGGTGACCTCTAAGAGCGTGAGTCCCTGACCCTCTACCCTCTGCCCCCTGGTGCTGAGCGGACATCCATTGGTCTGTCCGGCTCTGGGCCCTGAGCCGACCCTGCAGAGCCTGCTCCGCCCGCTGCGGTAGACAAGATCTTGTGGGTTTATGCCATCTCTGCTTGTGTTTTCCAAAAAGGAAAACCACCTTGGGCCTGTGAGGGCAGATCCACAGCTATGAGGGACTGAGGCCCCTCGGCACTGGGCCTGAATGGGCTCACAGTGATTCTCACACTCATTTGTGCAGAGGCCCAGAGGGGACATGCAACTTTCCCGGCCCCCAGCTCACGCTGGGCAGAGCTAGGGTCTAACCTGGCCCCACAGGACTCCACCTCTGAGATATAAAGGGGGCCATGCTCCCCTAGCCCCAACTCTAGAAGGGACTGAAGTCCACAAAGGAGCTCGGATGTTATAGAGGCTCCAGCTCTGTGGCCTGGCTCAGCTTTTCTATTTCAGCCTATGTGAGAATCAGGGCTAGGACAGGACATCTGCCCTAGATCCAACCCCCACCCCACCCCACCCATCAGCCTGGGACAGTCCCCTGGATCCTGAGTCATTTCCCTATCAGAAATGACCCTCTGAGCCCACTGAATACTCCAGCGCCAGCCACGGTGCTTGTGACCATCCAGGTTCAAGGTGAAGGGCTTCCAGTGGGACAGACCCATGTTCTGGGCTCGGACAGCACAGCCTCAGAGACCAGACCTGGCTTGCATTTTCACACACCGGCCACAGAACAAGCACCCAAGCCTAGGCTGGTACTCCTGTCCGGGACCACCGCCTTCCTCAGCCCCTCCTGGACCAGCTGTTGGGACCCCAGTGCCCTGTCCTCTACAACTGCCTCACTAGCTCTGCCCCTCCCTACTTCCCATGAGGAGAGTGGTTTGGCCTGCCCTTACCCTCCAAGGTCACTTGGGTAGGGGGGTCTCCTACATGATGATGGATCTTGGTGTCAAGTCCAAACTGAGGCCCTGTATACATCTTAACAATAAGTAAAATGCGATGCTGACTTTGTCTAATGTACACCAGTACTTTAAAAGACTTATTTGTGTGTGCACACCCAGCGCCCTTGGAAACCAGAAGGGTGCATCAGATCCCCTGGAATGGGAGTCATAGATGGTTGTGAGCTGCCAGGTGGGTGCTGGGAATTGAACTCGGGTCCTCTGGAAGAGCAGTCGGTGCTCTAACTGCTGAGCTATCTCTCCAGCCCCTTTTGAGTATTTTTTTTTTTTTTTTAAAGACAAGGTCTCACTAATCAGTCAGGGCTGACTGACCTCTCAAACTCAGAGATCCACCTGGCTCGACCTCCCTCCTAAATTCTGGGATTAAAGGCATGTGCCACCACTCCAGAACCACCAACATTTTTTTGGGAGCTGAGGATCGAACCCAGGGCTTTGTGCTTGCTAGACAAGCACTCTACCACTGAGCTAAATCCCCAGCCCCCCATCAACATTTTTTATTTCCAGACTTTTCCATGGTCAGTCAACTCCACCAAGTGTCATCAGACTCTTACATACCTGCAAAACCCTGGCCCCCAAGCCCTCTCTCCTAAAAGCCTGTCTGGGACCAAACCTGACACTGGAGCAGTGGACACTGGGCCAGCTACTGAGGGTCACTACCACCTCTGCTGTATAAGGCCTTTCACACATCCAGGCACCAAGCCTCTTCCTCGAGCATGGAGGTTCTGTTTGGGCCACACCAGGAAGTCCTGGGCTGGGGAGCTGCATGTACACACACCCTGGAACAGACACACAGCCAGGCCCACCCACTCCAGCCTCTTACCTTCAGCAGCGCACCCTCTGGCCAGCAGTATGAGGAAGAGCCCCACGGGACCCACCACAGACGCCACCCTGGGACTCCAGGTGGGCGCCATGCTTGGCAGTGGCCTCTGGCCTCCACCCTGGTGGGGGACGGCACCCCACCCCCGTCCCTCACGGAGAGGCCTCAAGCGGAGGTGTCCAGAGGGGCAGCGTCTGCGGAGACAACAGCGGCAGTGAGTGTGGGGTGGGAACCCAGGGATTCCTGCAGGTGGTTCTGGGAGAGGGAGCCACACCCAGGGACCACATGTGGGGTCTGGATGGGATCACTGCCCTGTCCTGGGTGGGCACACAATTTCTAGAGACATTCAGCATCTCCTGTAGCCCAGGCTGGCCTCCAACCTGCTATGCAGCCAATGACCTTGAACCCCCGACCCTTCCACCTCCAGCTTCCCAGTTCTCCGGTGCTGGGGTGGAAGCCAGGGCCCTGTGGGCACCTCCACCCACACACTGAGCCCCACCCGACAATGAACCTGCCAAGCTTGGACCTTGGCCTTCTGGCTTCGAGAGGCTAGTGTGGGCTGTCTCCAACCCCCGGCTGAACCTACCTGTCTCACTCCCTGCCCTGCCCAGCCACTGCTCCTAGGGCCCCCGGAGCAGCTGGTGCTGCCTCTCCCACACTGGGGGAGTCCCATTTCATCAAGCCAGTCCACTGTCCAGTCCGCAAATGACAGATATGGTTCCACGGCATTTACCCAGCATCCCACACGGGAGCCAGTCTCCAGCCCACCCACCTATAAAGACCTACGTTCTTGGGTACAGCATCCCTCGGGCACACCTTGAACCCAAGACCAGCTGCACACCCATGTCCTGAAGTTCACACTTGGCCTCAAGCTAAGGCAGTGGGGCAGAAAGGCCAAGGAGAGGTCAGATAGTGTGACCACCACGCCCCAGGAAGGCCCAGGCTGTGGCCTTGGGAGGAGAGAGGCATATAATGACGGGGTGGCCCTGTGATTGTGTCTCCCAAAATACCCAGCTGTGGCCGCCTCACCCATCTCCAGAAGAGGGCAGGGCCGGCAGTGGCCAGCTCATGGCCTAGTGTAAGCCAGGATGGATGGGAGAGGGCAAGACGGGGGCTAACTACACACAGTCAGACCACAGTCAGACAGACATACACACGGCCAGTCAGACAGTAGACACACTTAGGCACACAATCAGGCTGCAAGCAGACCCAGGGAACACAGTCAGATGATGGGCGGACCTGGACATAGTCAGGCCGTGGACACACAAGAGACACCAGACCCTGACATTCACTTATTCAGGCTGCCAAGATGAAGATGCCTCACTTCCATACCCAGTCCGATTCTGCACAGTCAGACCACAAGCCTAATATGCAGAGGTCCATGGGAGCAGGACCCAGGACCACAGTGGGATGCACAAAGTAGGGCCACAGCTATCAGACACACGGTTAGGGCCAGGACCCCCTTCAAGGGTGCTGGGATGAGGCTGGCTGGGTGCCCTCCACTAGGCCCCTCTCACCAAACACAGCCCCGCAGAGCTATGCCCCTGCCCCCATGGTAGCACAGGTCCACACGGCCAGACTGCACACAACACCCCCTGACTCAATCGACTGGCAACCAGGTGGACAGACAGAGCCCCAGACACTCAGGAAGGAGAGCCATGCCAGCCAGGGACAGGCTGCCCATGCCAGTGCCACCCAAGGCGCCTGTGCATGGCTACAGCGAGGACAAGAGCAGTCAGGCCCAGGCCACTCGGACAAGCCCTGGGAGAGCCTCTGGGGGAAACTGAGGAACCAACCAAGCGCAAATCCCGGGAGGTCCCAAGGCTAACACCCCAGATAGGGCGTGTATAGGGGATGTTCCCCAAGGTGGCACTACTCTTAGCCTCTCAGGGTCCCAGCTTTGTGCCACATGGGGACATAGGCTGGAGGGGATGGGAAGGCGCCCCTACATTCACCCTGAGACCTGATGGGATATGGGGTGTTGGCAGGAAAGAGCAACTGAGGGAACTTCCCACACCATCCCCATGCACATTGAAAGTTCCAGGTGTGTCACACCTCATTCCTCCTTGAAGGTTTGGGGGGAGGACACTGTGTCACCCCATGTTGGTCCATCGTGTCCCAGGGCCTTTGTACTCAGCTGGATGTAATGTGATCCATCATTATCAGCTGGGGAAACTGAGGTCCTGGCGACCCCTCTAGCCATTAGTCAAGGACTTCACTGTTCTCAAACGCTGGCTGGAGGCAGGTCCCAACTGCTTTACAGAAGGGAGCTCCCCCAGGCTGCCTCAGCTGGGGTGTGAGCTTGGGAGCAGTCTGGACTGAGTCTTGCTAGCTAGCCAGCTCTGGGGGCTCCCACACTGCACCTCAGGGAAAGAGCAGACACCAGGCTGCAGGTCACGCGGGCCTGGAGCCGACTTTATGTGCCCACGCGGCCTGGGAGCATAAAAGGGTGATTATAACCCAGGCTGGGTAACACACAGGCTCTGGGTCACCCGCACAAGGGGAGTCTCTTGGAGCCTAGACACGCTCTCCCAGCCCCGGGGAACACAGGAAGCTGGAGTCCTCAGACAGTCCCATGACTCTCAAGCCCCTTGCCTGGGTGACCCTGGAAGGGAGCTCAGAGACACCAGGGTGTAGGGGCATGTCCCCCCATCAATGGGGTGTCAGCCAAGAGGGATTTGCATTGGAACCCCACTTTGCCAGGAGGCAAAGTCCCCACAGGGCACCACTTCTGTAGTCAACTAGTCCCTCAGGCCTGTTCCACCTCTCCCCAACGCAGAACCTGCTCTAATTACTGGGGATCTACTGAGGAGTGGACATGAAGGCTGGGAATGGGTGGAGGCCGCCTGAGCTCCAAGCCCCACCCCAGAGAACAGCCCATCACACCTACTGGTCAAGGAAACTGAGGCTGAGGTTGCTGTCCCCAAAGGGCCGGGCTGGAGGAGCTGACCGTCCCTGGTTGCTGAGAAAGGTCCTCCCGGCTGCTGGCTTGGCCCTCAGGGACCTTCACTCATCCTGCAGTCTCTCCACACTACCCACGATTCAGAGCGCTGGGCCTCTACCAGATGCCCCCTTCTCAGATATGGCCCCAACAACACATCCTTCAAGCCCCAAGACAACTCCCGCCCCCCATCGGGGCTGGGTCTCCACTCCTCTCTAGAACTCTCCGTGGCTCCCATCTATGTCCACCATGACCCATCCCTTTGCAGGAGTCCGTGCTGTTCCTTGCAAGCTGCACATCCTTCCCCAGCCTGCATCCCTCCATGTTGCCAACCTGGACACCCTAGCTGGAATCTCAAAAACACTGTCGGGGCACTGTCCCAAATACACTTCCCCAGCCCCGCCCCCACTCCTCCCCGGCAAGAACTAAACCCAAAGTCGCAGCACACACATCCACGCCTACTGCATACCCGAACCTCGCTGGGCGCTTTATCCACGACACCCCTCTGCTCTAGAAGGGGAAACTGAGGGCGCAGAGCAGAGCTCTGCGGACAGGAGACAGAGATGCAAGTCTGCTGGGGACCTGGGTGCAGCAGGGGCCCAGGCGTGAAGTCGTGGGGTGCACGGTGGGCGTGGCCCGGACCCCTTTGAGTCTCGGGACCCTGAAGGTGCGCAAGGGTGCAGGCAGCCCCGGGGCGCGGCGAGCGGGAAAGTTTCTGTGCTCCGTGCGCCCCTCCCCCTCCGGATCCCTCCACGGTCCCCGGGCTCCGCCCCCAGGTGGGGGAGGGGACCGCGGAGCATAACGGTCCCGAGCTCAGCCAAGTGAGGGGTGCGGGCCGGGTGCGCGCGCGGGGCCGAGGGGACCCGAGCGGCTCCGATCGCGGCCGAGCGGCCCCGATCGCGGCCGAGCAGCCCCGAAGTCGGGCGCGCAGGGACGCGGGGGTCCCCAGGCTCTGTGGGGGAGTCCAGGACGGTGACAAAGGCCGGGCGGGGACACGACCTGCCCGAGCGACTCACCGCGGCCGCGAGGTCCTGGCTGCACCGTCCGTCCGTCCGTCCGCGCGTCCGTCAGCGCCGGCACAACGCAGCGCCGAGACTTGGCGCAGGCAGCGGAGCAGTGGTCGGACCGGGGGCGGAGCCTGGCCTGCGGGGGCGCGGCCCGGAGATTCCGAGGGGAGGGGCCAGGAGGCGGGGCTTCCGAGGAAACCGGGCTAGGGGCGGGGCCTCACAGTGGCAGACTGAGGGCAGATTCGGGAGGAAGGGGGAGCTAGGGGGCGGGGCTTCTGAGGAGGCTGGCCGGGGGCGGGGCCTCTTAGAGCCAGGCCGAGGGCGGGGCTTCCGAGAAAGGCTACTAGGAGGCGGAGCTTCGCTGTGGCAGGCTGAGAGCCGGAGGCAGGAGGGAAGGGCTGGGGCGGGGCGGGGCTTCTGGCGAGCGTCTGGGGGCGGGGCTTAGGAGACTCCAAGGCCTCCCAGGGGCGGAGATTCCGGTGGTGTTGGGAGAAACTGGCAGGTTGGGGGCGTGATTTCTCCCGGACTAGGGGCGTGGATTGTAGGGCCCTATGGGGCGGGGCTTTCGGTAGGCGTGGCTTTCTGCTACAAAGCTGGGTTAGAGGCGTGGCTCCTGAGGGCCTGCGGGAGTGGGGGGCGGGACCCCGGCCAGAAGTGAGGCAGAGTGACCCCCCCCCCCCGTGAGTCTCAGCGGGGGGATGGCCTTCACTGACACCCCGGACCCGGTTCACAGCGGCACCGTCGGCATAGCAACAGATGCAGGCAGGGCCGGAGGTGGTCAGGAGCCCCAAGCCAGCCCAGACCTCTGTCCCCGCGCTGGGCTCCCCTGGGATCTCCGGGGCTGTAACGTGGGGACCTGGTGGCCAAGGCTCCCGCCCAGCCGCGGGCCAGATTGGAAACAGATGCTGCTTCCCACACCCTCCGCGCGCAGCCTATCTGGCTTCAGATCTGGCGGAGGCTTGGGGGCCGCGCAGGGGACTCTGCTCTCACCCTCCCCCGTGTCCCAAAGAGCGGGGCGACCCACACACAACCGGGCGGCTCACCACGAACTTAAAGGCCCTCTGATACATCTGGGACACAGCAAGGCTAGAGTCCCCTGCCACCCAGTTGGTATAGGACACAGTGACCTAGAGACGACAACCCCGGGCCAGATGCTTGCCCCATGGGCCACATAGCAAGTGTGAGGCCAGCCTGTCTCCAAAATCAACAAAATGCCTGTCTGGCCGGGCCCAGGCATGCACAGGCCCAGGCAACCCACAGCACGCGCTAGGATGTCTACCTGCCTAACCCCCTTGGGCAGAGTGGTGCAGATAGGGAGGAGCCTCTGGGCTGCCCAGCACACAGGGGACAGTAGCCAAGGGATAGCGGCTTGCTCCCAGCCAGCCTGGGTCTTTTTTTTTTTTTTTTTTTTTTGCCAAGGGTATGGAACTGACACCCGCCCCTTTTCACCATGGTAACCACACTGGGCTGGGACACAGCCACCGCCATGGGAGTCAGAGAAATCTGGGCCAGGTGTCCTTCTCCACTGGGCAACCCGATCTGTGGAACCCCAAGCACCCTGTCACAGCCCTACATATCCATCAGCTGGTCACAGGACCCGCCTCTATATCAGAGGTGTCCTCAGACGGGAGCAGCGGGGATTTGCCATCCCCTCTACCCCGGCCAGCATCAGGACAGGACAGGCCACCCAGGAAGCTCTCAGCAGAGAGCCACCTCACTCCTGTCCTTGTCACAACATTGGTGTCTCCTGTAAAACAATGTTTCTGATAGTCCACTGTAGAGAGCCAATCACATCAGAGACCAAGAGGCAGACAGGAAACGGCCGGCTGGGGTGGGGAATAAGCGTTGTGGATAAATGAGGGGCTGTGTGGGAATGGGATCCATATGGAAAGGCGGGCCAGGGGGTGCCAGGAAAAGAATGTTCCAAGTAGAGGTCGTACTTGTGCAAAGGCCCTGGGTAGTGCTGAGCCTGTCATGTGGCTGGAGCAAAGGGCAGAGAAGCAGGAGACAGAATCAGGAGGGGACAGAGCAGGGTTCTGTGGGCTTTAACCCCGAGGGAGGTGGAGCCACAGAGCCGCAGGCAGGAGGGAGGACACAGGGCTGGTCCAGGAGGCAGGGCAGGAGGATTCTGGGTAGACTCTAAAGCCCCAGTGAGTTTTCCAGGGACTGGTTATGAGAAGTGAGGCTAGGAAAGACAAGCGCCAGCATCCAGCCCCCTCGAAGGTGAGCACTCGAGGGGGTGTCCTTGAGCACCGACCCCAGGGGCTCCGGAACCGTTCTCACTACATCCTCCATCGCCACCAGGATGCAGCCACCCTTGGGGAGCAGGCACAGGGACGCATCGCCTCAGCTGCAGCTGGGATGTTGGGGGTAATTTTTGTTTTTTCAAAATAACTTTTCTTCTAATTATGAAACAGTCCCGTGCAGAAAAAAATCCGCAGACGTCCGCAGAAAAGGGGAAAATAAAAGTTACCCACAATCCCGTGGACCAGGGCAGAAACAGTGTTCCTGGCCGTGAGCATTCAGTCCTTCCTGGGAACACAAACTGAGTACCTACTATGTGCAGGGCTGCTGGGACAAGGTGGAGGTTGGGCCAGGAGCAGCCCCACCACAGGCATGAGGTGGCAGAAAAAGCACCTGGAGGCTCCAGAGCTGGGTGACGCTGGGTCCCCTCGGACACTGTCTCTGGGGTGACTTTCGAGTTTAAACCTGGGTGAAGTCACCGAGTCAGACACAAAAACATCCCACAGGAGGAACAGCACTACAGCTGGGTGGAACAGACAGTGCAAAGGCCCTGAGGCCAACTACTTCCTTCTGGCCTATGTCTGCACTGGCTTCTGTTCTATGCGCTGGGACAATAGACCTCAACCACCACGCCTGGTAACACCTTAATTTGACATCGGGGTTTATCTTCCCGACCACATGCTAGTGTGTGTCCCCAGTATAGTCGAGGGTCCATGACACACATGGCCAGGTTCACTATGGTGTTCCCGTGTCCCACGGTCTGGGCTGAAGACGTCTGACAATGACGTGACTCATTGAGACATTCTTGTGCATCTGAATCTGCTTCCAAGTGGGGTCCGCAGGCAACGTGGCCCCTTGTGGTGGGTCAGGACCCCAATCCCATCACACCCAACACCACACCTGGGGCAGCCGCTTCTGGAGAATGTCCGGCCATCGGTGCGGCTTCCGCCCAGCTGCCCCACCCAGCAGAGAATGTGTGACCCGGGGCAGGAGCGTGTGCCGGCTAGACACGCGCCTGCCCCGCCCTGCCCATGCTCACAGCCTGGGGGCACATCCTGCTACTTGCCAGCAACTGTCACCTGCCCGGTCCGCCCACCCGAGGGCACCTTGGGCTTCCTTTCCTTTGGGATTAATCCGAAAGGCTTTCAGGTGTGGTTAGGTGCAGTGACACTTCTTTCTGTCTCTCTCCTCCCTCTCTGCTCCTCCAGCATGCCAGGCTCCTTCCTACCCCAGAACCTTTGCCCAGCTGCATCCTCTGCCCCGGGGCCTCCTCACCCCTCACCCTCCATCACACATTCCTGGATTTTATTTTATTTTATTTTTTTGTGCCATTTCAGGATTCTTAGCCTCCTCGGCCAGCTGTCGACCGTCTAACCTAGCTGGACAATTCAGGTCCCACAGGGTCACAAAACTCCCATTTGCCAAGGACACAGAGCTGGCGCACACCACGACACCTCACACATGTCACACCCATTCTTGGCACCAGGGGACTGGTGGGGTCGCCCAGACGCAGCCCTGCCACACATGGGCTAGTGTCACGTGGCTCTGCCTTAAACAGGTTCACATTAGATGCCAACTGCATACACCAGGGTGACAGACCCTCATGCTTGTGGTGCTGGAAGGTCCCCAATGCTGCAGCTGGGGTCCCCAGTGACACCACTGTGGCCCAGCGCCTGTTGGGGGGAAGGGCACTGCAGTCCTACAGCACACCCCACCCCCAGCCCGGCTGGAAGCGGGGCATCTCTGGAGCCTTGAGCAAGCTTCTGCTACTCTCCGGCATGTTTCCTCTGCTGGTGCATGCCAGGGAGCCTTGGCTATTTGGTGGCTGAGACTGAATTTTATGCCTTCAAGATCTATGAAGATTGGGGAAACTGAGGCAAGACTCATAGATATCCCAGGGAATGTCCTCTGTGAAGAGGGAGGATCGGTGATTTCCTGAGACAGGCCAGCAAGTACAAAGGACCTGTGGCTGGAACAGCCAATCAGAAGAGAGCGGGGAAGGGGCAAAACCCAGCGGCAGTTTCGGAGGGGTCAGCAACAATCACGCCCCATCATGATGAGCATTTATAGAGTGCTTGCTGTCTACCAGACTCATGAGCAGAGCGTTACAGGCGAGTGACAGAAGGCATGCTCCCTTGGGCCTACTGACACCCTGTCTGCAGTGACCTGAGAACAACACGGGAGTCCTTACAGGAAGAGTCGCAGAGACCACCAGCGGGGTTGGTGGCAGATCCCGCCAGGGTGAACCTGTGAGGCCGGAGAGGTCAGCCTGCAGGGGTGGGGTGGGCGGTGCTCAGCTGCAGTTAGCCTAAAGGGGTCGTTTTCTTTCTATGTACACAGTCTCTCTATGTAGCCCAGGCTGGCCTCCAGCTCACAGAGATGCTCCTGCCTCTGCCTCCTGAGTGCTGGGATTAAAGGCCAGGAGCTGTTTTCAAGTGAAGGGAGAGAAATAAGTGCAGGGCAGTGGGTGGGAGGGACGCCATCGAGGACAGGGGTGTCACACACAGGGTAACTCCGTCCAGGGCACGGGGGTGTCACACACAGGGTAGCTCCGTCCAGGGCACGGGGGGTCACTGATGCGGCGCCGCGCGGGTGCGTCTTCATCACGCAGCCGGAGTGGCTGCGCTGGCGTCTCACTCGCCGCCCCGGGACCGAGGTTCAAATCCCACCTCTGCTGCTTTGAGGCTGTGTGGCCTGGGGCAGCGGCTGGACCTCTCTGTGCTGTGCATTTGCTGCGGATGTATACAGTGGGCGCTCAGCAGTGTGAGGGTCGCGCCGAGTCCCTGGCATCCCCCTGCCTCATCCCCAAGCCCTCGAGCTGGATGACTCAGCGTTGCAAACTGGGGCGTTCCCCGCCGCTGACTGCCTAACCAGGCCACCCCACTTCTGCGGGGAGGCGGGGGTGGGGGGTCCCCAGACGCGCCCAGAGCCTTGGAGGGGCCTCGCCTGTGCGAGGCTCGGGGGTTCAAGGCCATCCTCGGCTGTTTAGCAGGTGCCGGGCTAGCCTAGGCTATGCTGCCAAGCCTGTGGCCCTGAGTTCGAGTCCCTACCCCCAGGGTGGAAGCAGGAGCCGGTTCCCAGTTGTCCCCTGTCCACGAGCGCCCCACGACCCTCGGCGCGTGCTTGGCGCACAAAATGGGTAAAGGAAACCGTTAGAAGAGGAAGCACTGGGTCAGTTCCCAGAACTCTCCAGGCTTGAGCAGGGACGCCGGTCCGGGTCCGAGGCTGCACAGCACCGCGTGGACTCAGCTGGGCACGAGAGCAGGCTAGGAACCTCCCACCGTCGAAAGAGGGGAAACTGAGGCAGAGACCTCAGAAAGAGCAGCTCCTCAGGGGCCGGCAGTCACCCCAGCACTCAGGAGGTGGAGGCAGTGGGATCAGGAGTTCAAGGTCATCCTGGGCTACATGGGGAGCTCGAGGACGGCCTGGGCTTCGCCACGTCACTCACTCGTCTCACCCGAGTCCAGCCGTTTTTGCTCCGGTCCCGGGTCTCGGTCCAAAAAAACCTGATGGCACCGCAAGATCTGGGGGTACCCCGCTCCCCAGCACCCCACACTCCCCAGCACCCCGTACTCCCGGCACCCCACACTCCGGGAGCCACGCACGTGCCTCAGTTTCCCTGGCTGGCAGTGGGCTGTGCCTGCGTCACCGTGTCTGGCCGGCGGCGCTCTCCCCGTGGCCCGCAGCTGGGGTTCCCACCCTCCCGGGGCGGGTGCGAGGGGGACGGCTGTGTGCCCGCAGGCGCTCAGTGCCCTCTCTGAGCCAGTCTGAGGGGTGGACACCGGAAGAGCCCTGTGTGGCGCTGCCTTGTGACCCCGTGACCCGGGCGCTGTGGAGGTGGAGTCAGCGGGGGGCCTGCCTGGGACTCGCGGGACCCACCCCCCAGCCAATCAGCGAGCTCCCGCTGCAGGTGGGAAGTCCCTGACAGCCAGAGGTCCCAGGTTCAAATCCCGGGGCCCTCCTCTCGGGCCTCAGTTTCCCCTGAGACACGAGGCAGCGTGTGGGGGGGGTCCTGTCCCCCCTCCCCCTCCCGCCCTCCCCCTGCCCCTCTCTCGCCCCCCTCCCGTCCTCCCCTCCGGTCCCCCTCCCGACCCGCGCGGACAGCGCCGCTGTAGCCTGGGGGAGGGACCTCCTTCCCGAACTCAATTAATGAGCCTGTTAAAAACTATTTATTTTCCCTGACATTTGTTTACGGAGGAGGAAGAGATAAATTGGCGGCGGCGCTGGAGGGGCCGGGAGGCTGCGGGTGGCTGGCGCTGGGGTCCCCGCCTCGGTGGCCCCGTGGGGCCTGCGTGGCCTCAGGTCACCTGTGTGTCCCCTGCAGCCGCAGCGCACCCTGGAAATGTGTGGAAAGGGGGAGCGGCTGGAGCGTGGAGGAGGTGGCGATGGCAGGTGCTCCCGCGGCTGCTTTTGAGCCCTGAGGACCCCGGTTCTTGCAGACTAACTCAAGTGCTCTCTGGGGCCGGTTCTCATGCTGATAAGGGTGATGGTGGACTATTGGTGCTGTCCCAGGCTCCCCGCTGGGTGCTTCACGCACAGCACCCTCCGGAATCAGTCCAGCCAGGGCCAGGCTGACCCGCTCTCGGCAGGAGAGCTCTTGGGGACCCCTCCCTGTTCCCTCGCACCCACCACCCTGCCTGTCCGCACCTCAGGCCTGGCTCTGGGTCTGTCAGTCTCCTGCGGCCTGGGACGAGTGAGGGGAAAAGCAGTTTCCAGTGTCCCCAGGCCCTGCGAAGGCCCCCTCCCACCCCGCCCCTCGGTCAGCCCCACCCTCCTCTGCCCGCCTCCCTCCACGGCCCCCTTTCCCCCAGGTCCAAACCCTGGCCCTGCCGCCCCCCCCCCCCCAGCCTCCTTCCCTCCTCCAGCCCAGGCCCCACCTGCCCCGGGGCCTTTGCGCGTCCTCTGCCCCAGGACACATCTGGCCCCCCAGCCTGCCCGCAGCAGGACCCCCTGCACAGGACCGCCCTGCCCGACGGGGACAGCGGCCGTGGCTCCGATCCCTCTCCCGGGCCGCAGCCCCTCCTCCCGCCCCCTCTTCTCACCTCGGCCTCCAGAAATAGCCGCGTCCCGAGTTCCGGCGCTGCCCACGGATGTGACGCGCTGTCCTGCGGCTGCAGAAATAGCTGCTGTGGGGATCCCCCCCCCCCCCGTGTCTGAGGAAGTCGGGCACCCACGGGACCACGTGTGGCCGTGGTGGCCACCAAAGGGGTCCGGCTGGCAAGGGCAGGAGGGCGAGTGCTGTGTGACCTCCGGCAGCTCCGAGGCCTCTCTGTGCTGGGTAGCGGTCGGTGGCTCTAAGGCTGGGGTCGCCTCCTGCCGGCCTGGGGTGGGGCCAAGGCCACCAGCCTGTCGCCCCCTTCCGGCATCTGTGGGCGCGGCACCCACGTGCACAGACACACACACAAATAAAAATGGATCTTGTAAACGCATCTGGGGCGGTGCAGCCAGCTTAGCACTCACCGATCCTGAGGTCTGCATTGCCGAGCGGGGCGGGGAGGGCGCAGGCCCTGGGGCAGGCCGACTGCAGAGGCCAGCGTCGCCAGCTGAGGGACAGGGAAATGGGGTTGCAGCTCCATTGAGAAGGCTGGAGTGTTCTGAATGGACGGCGCTGCTGCCCAGAGAGGCCAAGCTGCTCGGCTGAGGTCTCACAGCAAGGGCACAAAGCCCCGGCTGGACCAAATGCTCCAGGTGGCACCGGTGGAGGAACCGAGGTGCGGGGAGGGAGGCGGGAGGCGGGGAGGGCTCTGAGCCGGGGTGGACGGACTGTGGTGTGAGGGACAGGGCTCAAGTCAGAGACTGGACAGAGGCAACAAAGTGGAAGTACTTAGCCCAGCACTCAGCATGAACTCAGAACAGCACTTGGGACAGGCAGGCAGGGTGCTGACCAAAGGCCACTCAGCAGGCACGCCCCCCCCAGGCCTGTTCCCCCCCCCAGGCCTGTTCCCACCCCCAGGGATGCCAACCCCAGCTTGGTAGTTTCCAGACTCACCTCCCCGTCTGCAGGCCGATGCCAGCTGGCCAGGGCCCCTCGGTGGGCGGCCCCCTGCCTCCGCTCGGGGTTCCTCCTGCCCCCACGCCTCCCTCTGTACTCCCTCTGATGAGGGAGAGGGAGGGGAGGGAAATTACACACACGAACATGTAGGAATTAGTTTAGGATCCGGGCCAAGAGCCACTTGTGCTTGGCCGGGCATTGTGGGTAATTCATCGCTCATCACTGGAGAGCCAGAGCGGCAGACAGCCAGGGGCTTTTGTTTGAGATTCTGCTGAATATATGATCTCACTCCCGGCCCTGGACCCCCACCCCGTCCTCAGACCCCCAGGGCCCCCACCCCACCCTCAGAGCCCCCCCTGTTCTCAGACGCCCAGGGCCCCCACCCCCTGACCCCCCCTGTCTCAGCCCCCAGGGCCCCTCACCCCACCTCAGCCTCCCAGCCCCCCACCCCGCCCTCACCCCAGCCCCCCACCCGCCCTCAGACCCCAGGGCCCCCACCACCCTCAGACCCCCCACCCTGTTCTCAGCCCCCCAGGGCCCCCACCCACCTCAGCCCCCCAGGGCCCCCCACCCCGTCCTCAGCCCCCCAGGGCCCCCCACCCCATCCTCAGATCTCCAGGGCCCCCCACCCCGCCCTCAGACCCCCAGGGCCCCCACCCTGTCCTCAGACCCCCACCCGTCTCAGACCCCCAGGGCCCCCACCCCACCCTCAGAGCCCCCCACCCTGTTCTCAGCCCCCCAGGGCCCCCACCCCGCCCTCAGACCCCCAGGGCCCCCACCCCGTCCTCAGACCCCCACCAGACCCCCAAGGGGCCCCACTCCATCCTCAGGCCCCAGAGTCCCTCCAGAGAAACTGGGCTCAGCATTCCATGTCTCCCACCCCAAGGGCCAGTGTGGGATCCTGGGGTCTCAGGCCATCATCATCCTCGGTGTTTCCCCACCTTGGTGGTTTTGGGGGTTTGTTGGTTTTACACAGTTGTTTTTTGTTTTTTCAAGACAGGGTTTCTTTGTGTAGCCCAGGCTGGCCCAGAACTCACAGAGATCCTCCTGCCTCAGCCTCCCACGCTGGGGTTCGAGGTGTGGCCATCATGCCTGGAATCACTTTATGTAATTTGTGACATCACAGTGTCGTCACCCATTCCTCCGCTCCCCCTGGTGTCTCGAGGTCTCTGGGGTCACGGCCCACGCCTGGCCTCTTTGGTGGGTGCTGCTTTCCGTCTGTCCTTGCTTGTCCTGTGGTGTGCTGTCTCCTGCCCACAGCAACCTGTTTCCCCTGCAGTGCGGACTGGGGTTCGGATCCCGTGAGCCCTGAGGCGCTGGAGGTCCTGGCAATGAGTTGCTTCTCTGGGGATAGAAGTGTCTTTTGACTTTAGGGTTTGCCTTTTCTTTCTTGGCCTTGCCCTGTAGCCCAAGCTAGCCTCCAACTCCTGGCAATCCTCCTGCCTCAGCCTCCCAAGTGCTGGGCTGACAGGCATCTGCCACTAAGGTCACCGGACCAGACCCCTTCTCCCTCTCTTTCCTCTCTGATGTTTGAATCCAGGCCACCACAACCAGGATGCACTTGTCCCATCTGCCTTCCGTGTTCAGCTGTGGCTGCCGGGACAGTGTGTGTGACCCTGCCCCCTGCCTCGACTGTGTCGCCCCCAGTGCGTGTGACACCCCCGTGCCCTGGACAGAGTTACCCTGTGTGTGACACCCCCGTGCCCTGGACGGAGTTACCTTGTGTGTGACACCCCCATGCCCTGGACGGAGTTACCTTGTGTGTGACACCCTTGTGCCCTGGACGGGCTACGCCCTGTGT